>NC_059425.1:185547302-185634802 GCF_021028975.2 Sphaerodactylus townsendi
GTCGTTTTTCAATGTTGTTTAAAGGAAGCCCATGAGGTTTCCAACCCTCCCCCCCTTCAAAATCCATTTGATTCCGGTGGGGGTGGGGGGCAGGCGGTAGCATTTTCATGGTACCCCTGGGACATGCTCATGGTACCCCAGGGTACCACAGAACCCTGGTTGGGAATCACTGCTGTACATATTTGGCTAAAATGGTGCTTACAGCCATTGCCAAGGGGAGAGAACATGCTTAGGGGGACGTTTCTGAAATTTCGAGCTGCCACGCTGGTCAGTGGCTCAGCAGAAACGAGACTGACGTGATGTAAGGCAGGGAGAACGAATGGCGGGGCAGGGAAAATAAACCGTTCAGGCGCCCGCGGTTTTCTCACGGAAGCGGGTTCGGTGCGGGATTTTTGGAAAAGATCAGTATTTTAGCGTTTTTTTAAAAACCCGGGATGAGGGAAATAACATGGGACAACCCCGCTTTAGGGACAGGACTTGTGCACAGTTCTTGCTCAAATCGGGATATTTCCCTTCGCCGACCCAGTGTGTTACCGTGGTTTCCCGAAAATAAGACCTACCCCGAAAATTAAGCACCATCATGATTTTTCAGGATTTTTGGAGGAGGCTTAAAATATAAGCCCTACTCCCAAAATAAGCCCTACCGGTAGTTACAGATCAGGGTGGTGTGATCCATGGATGTACTAGATGTGATACTGTCGTGCAAAATATTTCACAGGTGGGTAAGAGAGCTGGAAGAGAAGGTCTTTGCTCTTCCTCTGCTGCCGTATCCACCCTTGTCAATCAAAGGAGATCTGTACTCTCTTGTGCGGTTCTCATGAGATCCAAATTCTGACAGTGACTCCTTCAATATGCTAACCTTTACTGAAACTTTTGCCCTCATTAAAGAGAGGCTGTTAGCAATGGACTATCAACAACTGCAGACCTTGGCAAATAAATCTTGTTCACCAACAAATATGTCAATTCCGTTCACGCAGGGATACCCAGCCTATTACATTACAGCGCTCACAAATCGCATACACAGGAGAGCCTATATGCTGGCTAGATTTAACATCATGCCATCTCCGCTACCTAGAGGAAGACTTAAAGGTCTTCCAAGCGATAAGAGGTTCTGTACCTGTAGCACAGGACAGCTGGATTCCATCCCACACATTCTCCTGAACTGCTTATTATACCAAGAACTCCGATCCAGCCTGTTATCCCAAGCTATAGACCCTATGATTGATTATACTGAATCAGATAAAGTAGTTACGCTTTTAAATTGTCAGGATTTTCATTGTTGCCTTATAATGGCGAAGTTTTTGTCAGAAGTTTGTAAACTGAATGTATGACAAACGCGAAGCTTTTTACTATTCACTTTTTAACTGGAACTGTATTTTTATACTATCGTGTATATGCTAATAAGGGCTTATTGAATTGAATTGAATTGATCCAAATTCACTTGCTATGGGATCATTTCATTGCAAACAGACCTATCTGTTCTGAGGAATGCGTAGATGCCTGCTTCTGAATCTGGATGAGAGTCAGTGTAGTGTAGCGAAAGTGTTGGATTACCATCTGAGAAACCCTGGTTCAGGACCCCACGGTGCCGTGGAAACTCACTGGGCAATTTTTGGGCCAGTCACACACTCGCATCCTAGCCTACCTCATGGGGGTGTTGTGAGGATGAAACAGAGGAAAGGAGAACAGTGTGGGCTGCTTTGGAGTCCCCCCTGGGAAGAAAGGCAGGGTATAAATAGACGAAATAAATAAATACGTGTACGTGAAAACCTTCAAGCCATCAAGGGGCCTTGTCTAGGGCTCGAGATAAGCCCAGCAAGTGTAATATGATTCATGCTTATAAACACACACACATTTATTTGTTTTATTAGATTTATATCCCTTCCTGACCAAGTTCAGGCTCGGGGCAGCTAACAACACAAAAATGTTAATGATTAAAATACATAAACTAATTTTAAACCCCTATCCATCAGACTTCCTAATTGGCGCTACAGTTGCTACATTAAAAATTCTCGTTCCCAGGGTGACCACCCCCCGAAAGGAGCGACTTGAAGTAAAACCAGAAACCAAGCCATAATCGACTATGCAGACAAATAGCGAAATAAGTAAATATGCAGGATAACAGTAGGGATAGAGAGGCCAGCCATGATATAACCGTTGCCGCTTCAACCATGGGCTTGGTGGAACATCTCCACCTTACGGGCCCTGTAGAATTGAGCCAGGCCCCAGGTTTTATTTGAGAGTTCCACCATTGAGAGTTCCACCATTTTCCCAAAATTTCACCATTGAGAGAGTTCCACCATTGAGAGTTCCACCATTTTTCTAAAATTTCACCATTGAGAGAGTTCCACCATTGAGAGTTCCACCATTGAGAGTTCCACCATTTTTCCAAAATTTCACCATCGAGAGTTCCACCATTGAGAGTTCCACCACTTTTCCAAAATTTCCGTGGTAGGTGGGAAAGGCCCCGTTTCAATTGTCTCCCTGGGTTTGATGGTAGCTGCTTGCATTCATAATGTTGAGTCCCGCCAGCTTCTCCTCTATGCGAGGCAGAAGAGGGATTCCTTTTGACTCCCCCACAGAGTGTGCCGAGAATTGTGGGATATCAGGTGGGGTTGCAGCGAGGAATCGGCTGCTGACAGTGCCCTTCCTCCCCCTTAATCCAGTGGGAAAACCATTACTATCCCAGCCATTATCTAAAAATATAGGTGAGTGATTATCACTAATGCCCAGTGAGGAAAAACTGTGAGCTGTTATTTTTTAAAAATTGTATGGTATACATATGTCTTGAATCCCTGGGTGCCTGCCTCCACTCAATAGGTCAGCAGGGAGAAAATGAGGGCAAATCGGCATTGCGGAGATGCTGTGATGTCATTTCCTGGAAATGATGTCAGTGCGATGTTCTAGGATTCAGTTGGGTGGAATGTTGGAGTGTTGTGCTAAAACAATGACGTCATTTCCTGGTTTGTCCAGAAGTGTGGTTGTGGCGTTGCTGCGATGCCTGTTTCCCTTTGCTTGTATGTCTACACCTTTTATCTGGCAACTCTCACTATTCTAGATATACAAGTTCAGGGGTTTTTTTGTGAGCAGCGCCTTGAGGGGGATTTGGTAAATGCAGTTGTTTAAATAGAACAATGTACTGTGTTGAGTCTGCTCGTGAGGAGTCGTCTGATCTACCCCTGGACTGAATGTTGCTTTGTTCTTAGGAACAGCTAAAACGCCCAGATTCCAAGCAACCCCAATTATTATAATTGCTTGCATTACCTGCTGTGTTGTTATTATACCTCCTGAAGAAAGCGTGAGGGAGAGTTGCCACTTTGAATACAAAGTCAGCATCTGAGGTTAGACCCAGACACAGGCCAGGTAACCACTCGTGTTAGTCTGCCGGGGCGCAGTGGATTCCGCAAGTGGATTCTGCGGTTTCCACATTTTTAAGGAATAGCGATGTTAAGATGGAAGGAAACCTTGGTGAAAGTCCATCTAATTTGTTTTTTTGTGGCTGTACTTTGGCTAGCATATTAAAACGTTGCTTGCTTTGTCTGGAGACTCACTGTGGGACTGAATTGTGCATATGGAAGAACAGGAACAAATCACAAATTGGAGTCTGGACAGACAAATCTTGTTTTGACTTGCTACCGTGTTTCCCCGAAAATAAGACAGTGTCTTATATTAATTTTTGCTCCCAAAGATGCACTATGTCTTATTTTCAGGGGATGTCTTATTTTTCTGTGTTGTGTTCGTCGGGCATGCTTCCAAACAAAAACTTTGCTACGTCTTACTTTTGGGGGATGCCTTGTATTTCACACTTTAGCAAAACCTCTACTACGTCTTATTTTCTGGGGATGTCTTATATTCGGGGAAACAGGGTACCCATTTGGTGCAGGGATTGGGTGGCAAGAGGTACCAGAGACCCCTATAAAAATGTTCCCCCTCCGTTTGAAGAAATGAGAGACTGAGGAAAGGCCACGGAGGAGGGAGGGAAGGATGGAAGAAACTCATCAATTCCACAATAGAACGGAATTTTGTCTAGGCATAGGTAACCACTCGCTCAAGCCCTTCACTTCACTTTGCCGGAAAACATAGCAAGTGTTCCTTTGTTGCGGGAGAAAAACCTGCTTAGCTTCCAAGATCTGACGAGATCTGGTCAGCCAGGTGAAGGCATCAGTTGTTTACTAGGGCAGAGCAGAAATAATTGTGCTTGGTAAATTTCAGGTTCAGGTAATTAAAAATCTGGAAAAAATTTTGGTAAAGCTGATACCCATTGGCTTTATTCAGCCTTTGCTGAATGTTTTATGGTTTAAAAACCCAAACCCAAACAATGTTGGTTCTTTCCATGGTCTCTTCTCAAGTCCACATGGGCTGCTCCCTACAGCCACCTGATCCCAAGTTCTTTGTGGGGGGGGCAGGGGGCTGAGAGAGAGAACTTCCAACTAAATGCCAGAGTCCAGCATTCAGTTGAAACTGTGTCAGACTCCCAGACTATTTAGCTCTGCCGAATAACCTGGGAAGTTTTGGGGTAAAACAAGGCTTTTCGGTGACTCATCCCTGCCGTTTACACCACCACACACAAAAATTAACTGTGCACTAAATGTCAAATGTAATTGAGCAGTTAGTGCCAGATTATTGCTCCTTACTCCGGTGGACATGTTACCACAAGCAGGCATTCATAGTACACTGAGCTGCAGTGTTTTGTGCACTGTTTCGATGAGATTTATCCCATTCCACTGTGCATAGGCCTGAAGCTTGAAGCGCATGAGAAAAATATTCCTTTTGTAAATAAACGTGCTTACAAAGATCTGGGCTACAGTCCAAACGTGTCTCAAGCCAATCAGAGCTTTTTTTCTGTTCCCTTGAATAGAATCTCCTCTGCACTGGGGTAGACAAAGAAATTCACTATGGCATTGCATTACGCCTTTGTGTTATTAATTTTAAAAATTGTAGATACCACCTGTCCGGAGAATGTATCCTTGAGGTAGCTCACAAATTAAAAGATTAATTAAATCATAAAACAGCATAACAGCATAAAACAGTCAAAGGAGCACGGTTTAAAAAAAAAACCCAAACTATTGCTCTACATCCTTGGTGGCAAACCTTTGGCACTCCAGATGTTATGGACTACAATTCCCATCAGCCCCTTCCAGCATGGCCAATTGGCCATGCTGGCGAAGGAAACTGATAAGATATGTCTATAACCTCTGGAGTGTCGCCATACTATCCAATACAAAAGTGCAAGTAAAGAATTATGGGAAATGTGTTTTTCGGTGCCGATTCCGCACACTTGGCATCAGTAAGTTGCCGATCCTGGCTAGTCAGAGTGGAAGACTGAGCGGGGATTTGCAGGGTCGGTTTGAGTAACACGGTGTATGTCTCAGAAACTCTGTGCAGCCCGTCTTTATTATATGTGTATATGGCTATTTTCCCTCTCCCTTCTGATTTGCGGCATGAGAGGTGTCGTGCGCTCCCAACTGGAGAAGTCTGCTATAAGATCTAGGGAGTAGGACCAGTTTCAGGTTTCGGTGGATTCAGGGCAGAGAATGTCCCAGAGAAGCTATTTTGCTTGCTTGCCATTATGTCCTCCTATTCACGCCTCCCTGTCTACTTGCCTGCATTCTCCTCCCCCACTGAAAACCATCTTGCTTTCCCCCATACGTCTGCTCATTCTCCAGTCCTCCCCATGCTGGCCTAACCTTCCCAGAGTATGTTGGGCAGCGTGTGCAGCTGGAAATGTGAGCGGTGTGCAAGCGCACTGAAGGGCAACAGGTATATTTATAATATATAATCCTGTCAAGCAGAGTAACGAGCAGAAAGGTGGATTGTGTGGCATGTTAAATAAGAATAGTCGTCTTTCAAAAGACCAGCCGTTTTTCCTCAGAAAGTTCATAAATATAAAGAGAACTTGACTTTTAACCAAGAGAGAAAAGTAAACTTTGTGTGAAACCATTCTTTATAAAGAGAACTGGACTTTGGCAGAAAAGTAAACTTTGTGTGGCTCATTCTGCACATGCAGAATAATGCACTTTCAAACTGCTTTCGGTGCTCTTTGAAACTGTGCGGAATAGCAAAATTCACTTGCAAACAATTGTGAAAGTGGTTTGAAAACGCATTATTTTGCGTGTGCGGAAGGAGCCTCTGTGTGTGTGTGTGTGTGTGTGTGTGTGTGTGTGTGTGTGTGTGTGTGTGTGTGTGTGTGTGTGTGTATCACATATACATCGTTTCATTCACGGCTCATCGTTGTTACAATGTTGTTACAAACATTGTGACAATGTTGGTTGTGATAGCCAGCTTATACAGTATCTTAGTCAAAGGCAATTTTACGTAGCATTGGTTAGCAGTACACAGAGAACATCTTTCTCTCAGTCACTCAGGGAGCAGAAGAGGAACTACCAACATCTTTAGAATGTTTGTACAGATATCCCAGCATTCGCTGCTGCTGCTGCTGCTGCTGCTGCTGCTGCAGCAGCATGTAAGCAAAGCTGAAAATTCCAACACTCACAACAAGCAGATGGGCTGCAGGGAGCCGAGCGGGTGGAGGGCAGCGGCAGAAGACCTGGGCTTGGCTCCTGCTCCACCTCAAGGTATTCTGATGCTGGCCCTGCTAGTGGGTGAAATGAGGACTTTAGTTCGGCTTTTGTTTGCTCGTCACAATGCTCGGCTCTTCCTCTAAAGAGCTCCCCAAAATTTAAATGTGGTCTCTAATTCGTTTTTCATCCAGTCAGGTGTCAGGAGACCCTCTTTGATTTCCGTAGTAGAACCCTTGTCATCAAAGGTGGCTTATTTTTTGCTGCTCTCTCTCACAGAATTCTAGGGAAAAGCTTGACTTTCTGGGTTGTTTCCCAAGAAACCTTGCAGGGGACCCATTTTCAGAAAGGACTAGAAGAGGAAGAGTTGGATTTATAGTCATAATCAACAAGTGACACAGCCATGCAGTAATTTTGCAATAATATAATCGATTATTGATTTATATTGGCGGCATGAGCCACAACAACACAAGCCTTTATTGGCATTTAAAACAGGACAAAATTTTAAAACAAAACAAGGTTAAGAAATGCAGTTAAAACTACTAATTTCCAGTATAAACTTTGCAACAGTTTCACAAAAGAGCACATCAGAGCTGTTCAGGAGATTGGGTATCTTATAACACTCATGCCACTGAGAACATTGCAAGAAAATGGAATTCATGTATTTCATGCGTATCTTATTGTATTTAGAGACGCAGAAACAAGAATGGTCAAGTTTCAACCGTAGTCATATCACATGAACAAACTCTTTTAGAACGTTCCATATTCTTAAATCTTCCCTCCAGCAGAGATGATGGCAGCACATTACATCTTGCAGTAGCCAAGGCTCTCCTCTGGGTAGGATTAATCAGCAGACGAAGATATGCTGCCATAATTCCACGCTCGCATGGGATTAATAATGTAGTCGGAGAACAGGTTGTCTTGGCAGCAAGAGTCAAATTATGAAAATCAAGATCCAAGAGCCTATTCTTAACTAGTCTGAAGGCTTCCACCTTTGTGAGCATAAGGAGTGATTCCAAGGGGAAACCAATAGCTTCCACCTTTCTAAAGATCAAAGTATACCATTCTGAAATAAAGTGATCTGATAACAGAGAGGGAATATAGCTATTGGATCCCACTAGAAAATGTATACGCAGCCAGTATTTTATGGCCCTTATCCATGCCAAGGTTTCTAGAGTTGTTTGGCCCATCTCTATGTGGTGGCATGAGCCACTACTGTTGTGTCTTGGGATTCTCATGGCAGCAGGAGTTTGCTATCGTGAGCAGACTGATACTCCAGGGGACATGCCATTATTTACCTGTCGTCGTTTTGATATTTTGTTAATTGGTGCTCTGACATTTTTACTTTGTGAATCATTTTCAGAAAGAATTGTGCCTAGTACGTATCATTCCTTGCATTAGTAGCTTTATAAAGTAGCTCATGATTCTGTGCTACTGATGGCAAGCAGGAACTAAGAGACTATAGTCTGACCCTAGTGGTTCCTAGTGCTTCTGTGAGTAGGATTTCATGTCCCCGATTCTTCCAGATCTCCCACATCCAGGCGCACGCTTGATCGAAGGGGCCGTGTGATTATATGATTGTAGTTCACAAGATCACGATAATTGTACACATGATGTACCAAACAAAGTTCGTTGTCAAGTGTAAATAAGATATAATTGACAGCAGTTGTCCCGTAGGTACTCAAGACAATATAAAATGGACAGTAGTTCCATGTTATTTGAGTACTGTGAAATAGTCATGTTATTTGAGTACTGTGCAATAGTCATGTTATTTGAGTGCTGTGCCATGTTTCCGCTAACTAAAATTGTGATCCTGGTTCATTGTTTATTTCTTACAGGTTGAAATACTTTGTGAGCACCCTCGTTTTAGGATATTCGTGGATGGACACCAGCTTTTTGATTTTTACCATCGTATCGAGAAGTTGTCAGCTATTGACACGATAAAGATCAATGGCGATCTACAAATTACTAAACTCGGTTGACCTTGTGTTTTTTTTAGCTAAAGGAAAAATAGAAAAACAAAAACAAAAAGATGAAAACCAAAACTTTAAGATTCCAAACAGGCTCAGGAGCTGTGAACATCTACCTGAAGGAGCAGTGCCAACTTTATCACGACACATCTTTTAACAGGCCGAGCATAACAGTTTCACTCCTGCGAGCAGCAAAGAATATTGTCGATGAACTGAAGCGCTGTTTGCCCCAATGAAGAAAGAGATTGATTGTGAACCGGTACTGAGACGTTCTCCCCTTTTTGGATCTTAAAAATGTAGCCTAACCCTGCCTGGATAATCAAATTATAACGGATTCTGAAAGAGTTACTTCGTTGTCTAAACTGCAGAAGTTTTTTCCTCCTCCCTGTAAAGGGAAATTTTGGAACTAAGTGCTAAAACCTGTCACCGAACAGCAAGGAAAGAGAAAAAAAATGTTTTCTTTTGCAAATACTGTGCCTGCACTGAAGTGAATTAGTGTAAGTGTAACACAAATCACACCAAGAGGGCCAAATACAGAAGTCATTATTCAGGTCATTAAAAATAATCTTGTTAAAATCAAGAGCAAAAAAAGTCCCAAGGACTTCAATAATCTTGCTGGGCAAACTGGTTGCGTGCTGTTGAGTAGATGCAAGTCCCTTTGCATCGGGGAGAGTTGAACGTGCTTAACTGTGCATTGGATTGCAACCACTTTCTCTTGTTTTATCCAGAGGAAGGAGAGAGGTCTTATGGAAACCGAGTAACTGCTTCTGGCACCTGGGCCCATGTATTTTCGTCAGGGTATTTGCTTAGAATGTAGGTCATTACATGTTTTTGCACAATGTAATATTAATATTATTTTTGAAAGCTTTGTTCTAGTTTATTTATTGATATTCATTGTGTTGATGTGTTAATTGGAACGCTGTTACGGGACAGTGAAGCACAGAAAAGGATAAACTTTCTGAATGTACAAATGTTGAATGGGTAAATGTTCACATATGGTTTTGAAAATATGTCCTTTTGGTATTTGGAAAGCTGGTGCCCCCATAATTAATGAAAGCCGGGCTGCTTTGGGTCTTCACCCAAAATTGCTTGGCAAAATGTTGTAATGGGCTCTCAGAGCTAATGGATGATCAGGAGGCTAGGTTTAGTGGCACACATTGCGTGTGTGTATTTTCTTCACAGACAACCAGCCTGCTGACGCAACTGTCCTTTTTGGTGAGAGAATACAATTCTTGGTATCGTCAAGAGCAAATATTTGGCCTTTCTAAGCTGCCAGATGGATAATGTAGGCAAATCAAAAACATTTGCACAGGAAGTAGTTGTTAAATTATTGTAACTGTGTCATCGCTGAGTTATTACGGAATGAATACCCTGGTACTTCACAGGTTGTGTAAAAACCAATCCCATTGATACCCTTTGGACAGTATTTTATGGTGAGCTGTAACAGAATTGAACAGTGTCATAGTTCCAGGAATTAACATGTATGTATGTTATTTTTAAAAACCTTTAAAAGGGCTTTAAAAGTCATTATGGAGAAGGTTTTCTAGCGCACCAGTTTTAAAATGACCAAGGTGGCTTGAACCAGGATTTAAAATTAGAACTTCTCTCCAGTTTTTCTACCATCCCATGATCTAGTGTTCTTGGACAGAGTCCATCTTACAGCCGCCATCTTCTATTTCCATCCTCACATAGAAGCCCCTGCCACTGGAAATTTAGCTACAGCCAAAGTAACACCAGGGTCAGTGTCAGCTAACAAGGAAAACACTAAAACACTAATTCTAGGTTTAGTTGATCATTCCGTTCACATGTAATTCATTTGAGTCAGGCGCTAGGTCAGGTTTTTAATTTCATTTAGGAACCCTGTAAATTTAGGATCGGACCCCTTTTTCGTGACCCTTGAGTCTCATTCTCCCAGTTAACTTGTGTGCAGCCTACGAAGAGGTCTGTTCCAGCCTGCAGTAGCTCCACGGTGCCATTTGCAGAAGCTCTGTCCTCTCAGAATCATGAAAATTTGCCTTCTTCGCCTACAGAGGCTGATAGCAGTGCCCTTGTTTTCGGGCACCGCACCATACGAAGTGATGGTGGTAGAAAGTGCCGTCAAGTCGCAACCGACTTACAGTGATCCCTTGAGGGTTTCAAAGCAAGATATATTCAGCGGTGGTTTGCATTGCTTGCCTTTGTGTAGCAATCCTGGATTTCCTTGGCGGTTTCCGATTCAAGTGCTACTCACGACTCTGACAAATCGGACTAACCTGGGCTGTTCAGGGATGAGCAGAGGTGGTTTGCCATCGCCTGCATAGCAAACCTTGTCTTCTTTGGTGTTCTCCCATTCAAATACCAACCAAGGTTGACCCTGCTTAGCTTCCGAGATTGGATGAGATCAGGCTAGCCTGGGCCAACCACACAAAGTAGACGTGAGGTATAAGAAATCCCAGCAGGCATGACGTTGCTTGCGAGGCAGTGAAGAAGAAGTTGCCCAACTCTGCTTTTAGTTTTTAAAAAGTCTTCCTCAAAGATAGAGCCATCCTATACAGAGATAATATTTGTCTAAATCAATGGAAGGAAATGTGCTCAGAAAGATATTGCTCTGTTTAGCGCAGCACTATGAGGACTACCAAATGGGGGTGAAAGAAAGGAAGCCTTTTTTAAAAAGTCCTTAAAAGAAAGGAAGAAGTACTTCATTGTCACTTAAGAGGAGTGTAATTCCCACTGAACCTTTGGGCCGTTTTCGCATGGCCACGCTGGGGGTTGGGTCGGCATACATGACGCCGACCCAACCCCCCGTCCCAGTAACGAAAGGGAAGATGGCGCCGTGGAGCGCCGGCGCCCAATCGACATACCTTCTCTGTGACCGTTGGGCGCATTGCTGAGGCCAGGGGACACGCCCCCCTGCCCTGCATGACCACTCCAGAGTCGCAGGGCGGGGGGCGTGTCCCCAGGCCTCGGCGATGCGCTAGATGGTCGCAGAGACGGTAGGTCGATTGGGCAAGGGGGGGAGGGATGGCACCTTCCAGCCGCTGCCGTTCACATGGCAGCGGCTGGAATCCGCCATTTTCCAAAAACTTCGCTCGGGGAGCGAGGTGGGAAAATGGCAGCTTCGCGCCGCTGGGGAGGAGCGAGGGCGGTGCGGCTGTGAAGCAACTGCGCCCCCCATGTGAACAGCTCCCTGGGGATGCCATTTTTGCCGTCCTCAGGGCGCTGCATTTGGCCTGTGCGGAAGGGGCCTTGGATTCACTTCTCAGAAAACATGAGTAAAACTTTAGATGCACTTCTCAGAAAGCATGAAAACACTTCGAGGCTGTGATTCTATGGCCCCTTCTGCCCATGCAGAATAATGCACTTTCAATCCACTTTCACAATTGTTTGCAAGTGGATTTTGCTATTCCACACAGTAAAATCCAGCTGCAAAGTACATTGAAAGTAGATTGAAAGTGTGTTAATTCTGCATGGGCAGACGGGGCCTATGAATACTTTTTGAGGACCACGCGCCACTGAATTAAATAGCACTGAATTAAATAGCACTAAGATCCTGTCCTGAGTCTTCTTGGAAGCAGGTCAGTGTGTTGAAACAATCGTATTTGGTAAACACCAAATGTATATATTTAGTAAAAGTTGGGTTTGTAATACAACACTATGCTGGTTATGAGTTTGTGTAAGAATATGCGGCATATTTCATTTTTGACTCGGCGTACAGTAATTCTCAAGTGGAATGTTTATTGCAAATTAGTATTTAATGGGTTATTGTAATAGGCCAGTCTTGCTGGAGTTCACAGATTAGGATTCGTGCCCTGCAAAAAAAAAAACGGGAACTAACCCGGGTTCCTGAGAACTGCATGAAGTTGTAACTACAGTTTTAAGCATGCAAGATTTCACCTCGAAATCCACGTCAGGTCAAATACCTGACAGGAATCTCCCTTGCACTGTGACGATTAACAAAACTATTAGGAAATTTATCTCCAGACCTTTTGAAACTCTCTCCTTGTGGGTATGTTTTGCTTTGTGTCTCTGCAGGATACTAGGTTGTGTGTTATGTGTCCATTGGGAGCCCTTGCTCATAAGGATAATTCATTTCCCTTTACGTTTTGCCCTATGGTCCTGCCATGCTTCTGATACAAAGGCCTGCGAGTGGCCCTTTCCGCACAGACGCTTTGAAACTTTCTCAGGCAGTAAATAAAACATTTCCTCTGTGGAGTTCCACATAGTTTCAACCCTAAAACATTTTATTTGCAGCCTCAAAACACTTTAAACGAATGCCCTTTTGAAACGATCATTTAGTTGATGCATTTTAAAAATGGCTTCATTTGCTTGTACGCATGGCAGCGGCTGGAATCCGCCATTTTCCAAAAACCTCGCTCGGGGAGCGAGGTGGAAAAATGGCAACTTTGCACCTCTGGGGAGGAGCGAGGGCGGTGCGGCTGAAAGGGCAGTCCCTTTCAGACTTTTCCTGCCCCTTTCTGCCTTCCCTGCACTTCCTCATTGGTGCCATTTTGTGCACTCACTCCCCAATCCCCCTTCCGTTTTTGGAGCCTTTCTGTTTTTGGAGCCTTTATTCATTGGGTGCTAATCTTCAACATATTGACTGTAGAAGGCATAGAGGAATGCAGCATCCCTCTGTAAAACACAGAGGCTGATTCCGCATGGGCCAAAAACAGCGGTGTGAAAACAGTGTGAAAACAGTATAAACCCTTTTACACCGTTTTAAACCCTTTTACACTATTTTCGCACTGTTTTCACACTGCTGTTTTTGGCCCATGCGGAATCAGCCAGAGACATAAAAAAGGGAGAAATCACAAAATGATAGCCAGGAACTGTTTTGAGGGGGTGAATCAGACATAAATCATGCTGGGGGGGGGGGGGGACTGAAAACATTTCAGAAACGTTGTCAGGGATTGTGCGGAAGGGGCCAGTGGTAAATTATATTTAGGCAACATGTTTTAAACTGGAACTTCACCTTCAAATATCTCTTGGGTTTTTTCTTCCCCCAGAGCTTCAAAAGTTATTTTCAGTTGAGTATCTCCCCCCCTCCACACACACACACTTTTCTGATCAGTAGCTTTGTAGGAATATTGTAAACTTTGTACTGCAGGTAGATTCTCTTATAGGAATTTGTCAGGATGAATTCACCTGTATAAAACGTTGAAATGACTGTGTCATTTTATAATAATGTCTTAAGAAAGCCAACAATATTTCTATATCGTAAAAATATTCTTGACAATAAAAAATGAACACACAGGAAAAGAAACGTCTTCTATGAGATGCTTGGATTATTCATAAGCTTTCTCCATCAGATATAGACGTGTCTCTGCTGTCTACCGTTCGGATCTCCAAAATTATTATTATTATTATTATTATTATTATTATTATTATTATTATTATTATTATTATTATTATTATTATTATTATTATTATATTTATAAACTGCCCTCCCCCAGAGGGCTCATGTGGAATTTAATAATTTAATAATAAATCTAATGTTTAATAATAATAATTTAATAATAAATCTAATAAATCTAATCTAATAAATCTAATAATTTAATAATAAATCTAATGTGGAATTTAATAATTCGTTTATTTCAGGAAAAATTTCACAGCCACAGTAGAACATGTAGAAAGCCTCAATTATCTCTTCCACATTTGGAAGTCCATGATAGGATCGAGTTTTTATAATTGTTTTTTATTACAGAAAGCAAATTTGGGGGGAAAAATGATTCTCAGCTAAGGGGGGGGAGGGGCTTTCTTTGTCATGGATTCTGCTAAGATTTTAAACAAATCCGTTTTACGCCAAGCCCCAAAACACAATTTCTCTCAAAAGTTTGGGATACTATGTTCTGTTCTGTTATTTGGGGCGGGGGGAATCAGAGGTGGAGTCTAGTCTAACTTTAAAAATAGCATGATTGGAGCCAGCACTGATGAATAACAGTTATGAGTTGTTTCTGTATTAATTTGATACAGAGGATGCCCCAGAACAGGGGTCCTCAAACTTTTAAAACGGGGCCAGTTCACTGTCCCTCAGACCGTTGGCGGGCTGGACTATAAAAAAAACCTATGAACAAATCCCTATGCACACTGCACGAGGTGCTGGGACGGCCGCGCGCAGGCCTGGCCCCACTCTTTTGCCTGCCCCTCTCACTCAGTTGCAGCCGGCAAAGAAAGGGAGAAGGAGGAGGAGAAAAGGGGAGGGGGGCAGGACGGGGCTCTCCCGGGGTGGGAGAGAAAGGAAAGGGAGAGAGAGAAGGAGGAGATCCACTTCTGCCCAGTGGGCTGGGTAAATGTTTTCCGGGGGCCGCATTCGGCCTGCGGGCCATAGTTTGGGGACCCCTGCTCCAGAATGTGGAAATTCCCCACGTATGAAAAGCCAAAGCTAATGATATGGGAAAATGCAGACGCCCAGCTTTGCCTTTAACAGTGCAAACACAAACTAAGGCTCATTCCGCACATGCAGAATAATGCACTTTCAAACTGCTTTCAGTGCTCCTTGAAGCTGTGCGGAATAGCAAAATCCACTTGCAAACAGTTGTGAAAGTGGTTTGAAAATGCATTATTTTGCGTGTGCGGAAGGGGCCTGTGTGAAGACGTTGACGAAGGGCTCAGATTTCTATTTCACCCTTCTGAAATACAATCCAGATCTCTCTGGTACTAAGAGGGTAACACAGATGCAATCAAACATGACTTAACTCCCAAAGAGAACCATTCTATTTCGACTCACCTTCTTGTAGAGTTGCATTTTAATTTGATGCCTTTGTGCAAGCCAAAAACTTTTAAAAAGTGAAGTCCGAATTCTCAAGACGTGAATTGACATTATTCTCTCGGGCCCCTTCCACACACGCAAAATAATGTGTTTTCAAACCACCTTCACAACTGTTTGCAAGTGGATTTTGCTATTCCGCACAGCTTCAAAGAGCACTGAAAGCAGTTTGAAAGTGCATTATTCTGCAGTGTGAAAACGGTGTGAAAACGGTGTAAAAGGGTTTTAAATGGTGTAAAAGAGTTGATACTGTTTTCACACCATTTTCACACCGCTGTTTTTGGTCCATGCGGAATCAGCCATAGAGAAGTCTTATGCGAATTGCATTGGATCTTATACCTTTGCCCCTGCATGCTTCTCTCGGTGCCTTCTGGGATAGTCATGTGCTTCAGTGTGCTCCTACTCACACACGTCCATTTCCACTGTGGTGGCCAGATACCTCCTGACAACCGCCATGGTAGAGGGGGAAACTTACCAGCAGTAAACTTAAGCCAAGGACTCTTGCATCCTCAATGCAGCGATGTAATATCTGGTGCTACTGGAAGTGATGCCCTCTCTCTCTCTCTCTCTCTCTCTCTCTCTCTCTCTCTCTCCAGTTGTATCAAATTCAGAAATACTTTTACTCTGGCCAAACAATTATCATGTTCCAAAAGATGGTGTTTTAAAAACTCTGGGTTTCCAGCTGTCCCCATTATTTCCTACCCAGGAATGAGATTCATCTTTCTCAGCAGTCTGAATTCTGGTGATAAACCGTCAGTCTGATACCCTCTCAGTAGGAACTAATGAGCTCCTACGTGCATATTAATGTCAAAAGCATTACATTATAAATTTATCTCCCACCACACCTTGATTCTGTCATCTTCATGAACAGGCACGTTGGAAACATGTACCTGGCTTAGGATGCTGAATAACACCAGTAACGTTGTTCTGCAACAACTTGTTCTAAAGTCTGTTTTTTTGCACTTACTTAGCAGATACTGGGTGTAAATATACCACACCTCCGTTACATATGACCTACACTTTCCTAATCCCCAAAGTCAATCAGAAGGGGACTTGGGGGGGGCTTTTTGGTCTGGGTCTGATGCTCAGAGTAGGCCTCCGGTTTTTTTCATTTTTCAGCATCCAATAAGTTTTATCGGCTTGTTGCTGTTTTTTTAATTTAATTTCTATTCTGGTTTCTGGTGGTGGAAAGTGCCATCAAGTCATAGCCAATTTATTCCAACGCCACAGGGTTTTCAAAGCAAGAGACATTCAGAGATGGTTTGCCATTGCCTACATTGGTCGAATCCCCACTACCATCATAGCCAGGTTTCAGAACACAAACGAACCAGGTTTGAGGGACGACCTCCCCATGGCTTGCATGGCAGATTCCATTTCTGGTGCTCGTTCTCCCCGTTAATCTGCGTTCTGGCAGGACCTGGTTGCAAGTGGCATAGACCCCATTAACACGGTTCAGAGCCTATCTGAGGGGAGGGATGAGGGTTGACTCGTTTCCCGCCCTGGAGTGTGACACAGAATTTGGGCAACCAATCAGCACTGCGATGCACATGCAGCCTTTCCTTGGTTTCATTTCCACTTTTGCGATCAGCCAGCAGAAGGGGACACAAACATTAAACAGTCAAACGCGTAACTTTGAATCGTTCATGGTTTACACAGATAACAATTAACTGTTTGCACAGTTAAACAGTGAAACGTTAAACTTTTACACACTGGGTTTTTTTAATCACACCCCTACAATGTACATTTCCGCAGTGGGAAAAGGTCCCACCCCATCAAGGCACGCCAGCCAATCAGGGGAGACTGGCGAAGCGAGCTAGCCTGGTAGTGGGGATTGCTAAGAGTTCTGCAACTGGGTGTGTCTGATGTGTGCTCGCTGCGGTGGGGAGGGGGAAACTCCCATGAAGAGGACTCGATTTCACAACGAACAGGTTTGGATCTGTGTGCAAATTTCAAATGGGGATTCGACCATAGAGATCATGGAGCTCGGTGATAGCGGATGTTTCAATATTCGTTTTTGGTGGATGGATGTATAGTTTTTTAAAAAGTTTTAATTGATAGTAAATAATGATAGCCATTGTGTCTACTGGATCTATAATATGATCTTCATTCTTAGCTTTATTGTATGTTATCAGTATTTGTTGTCATGTTTACTGTTTTATGGTTTCGTAAGCCACCCTGAGCCCTGCGGGGATAGGGCGGGGTATAAATCAAATTACAAATACAAAAATACAAATATATACGATGTTGAAAATTGTCCTAAGTCTGACAGGGAAGGGTGGTATAGAAATTCAATAAAATTAAAAATTAAAAAATTAAATTTGGTCCCGTCCCCCCTAAAAAAACACTTATTTAGAGGATCAAAAGCAAGAGGTTAACTCCAGAAATCTAGCCATCATTCATGGTGTATCTCTTAGGAAATGATGCCTTTGCCTAGGGCCGAAGGACATCTCACTCACAATATATAAGTGTGATTTGTTTTACAAGGTTCTTTGGGGGGACGTAGCAAGAGGGGTACCCAGTCCTTGCCCCATCCCCAATTCTGCTCCATGGGTTTTGGCCCCCATGAGGTTTGTTTAAAAAAGAAAAATCAAGGGGACATGTTAGTCTTTAAGGTGCCAAAAACATTACATTAATGTTTCAAGTATGCTATTAACCACTTTCCCCCTTCAATGCTATTAATTTGTTAGCATGTTTTTTCAAAAGAATTGGCCAAGTCAGTAGAAGGGTTTTTTGTTGTTGCTATATCTAGAAAGAATATCAACATTTGAATTATGACTTTCCCTCAGGGCCTAAAAAATTTAGGGGCAATTGTGCACGTAAATTAGCAACTCATGTTTTTTTTTAAAAAAAAAATGGCAATTGGGGTCAGTTGCATTTATCTTTGTATAATATATAGTTAGCCTCATTTGGTGTGAAGGGGGGCAACTAGCTATACATCTGGGAATTCATGTCAGGAGCAGCAGTGGCGTAGTGGTTAAGAGCAGGTGTACTCTAATCCGGAGGAACCAGGTTTGATTCCCCACTCTGCCACTTGAGCTGTGGAGGCTTATCTGGGGAATTCAGATTAGACTGTGCACTCCAACACATCCCAACTGGGTGACCTTGGGCTAGTCACAGCTTCTCGGAGCTCTCTCAGCCCCACCCACCTCACAGGGTGAGGGGGGAAGAGAAAGGAGTTTGTAAGCCCCTTTGTGTCTCCTACAGGAGAGAAAGGGGGGATATAAATCCAACTCTTCTTCATTCCCTGACCAAACAACTGTTTCACAAAACGGGGGTGGGTCATAGGGTATGACCACTACGGAGGCCAGCATCCAGGTGGGACCGGTGGATTCTCTGCAGGAAGTACAGAGATCACGAATTTCCCAGCAACTCCTTTGCTTTGACCCTCAGACCATTACGGTGCTATGAAGAGAAAGGTGATAAAGTTCCACAACTTTTAAATTATTGGTTAGCAACTGCATTGATCAGTTTTAGCCGACGTGTCAATGGTAACTAAGAAACAGGATATGCAGTCTCTTCTTAACTGTAGGAAGCTGCCGGGGCAATGACATATTTTTAGAAGCAAACTCCCACGGCATAACTGGAACAGCCTCAAAAGCTCATACAAGAAAATACTAGTGGGGAAAATCATTCATTCACAGTCATGCCCTATGAATAGGCATTCTATTTACGATGGGAACGTGAGTGCGGCTTGAATCCTGTCTGTCATTTCTGCAGGGGTGCAATTTTTACCAGTTCCACCTCCCAATGGAGACCTCAGATCCCACCCACCCCACACACAAGTTATTCCCAGGGGACCCCATCCCACAGGTACAGCTTTTCAGAGGTGGGTTTGGAACTCTAGGGTAGGGGGAATGAGTGAAAATTACCGCCCCTCCACCCACCTGAGGGAATTCAAGTCAAGTCAAGTCAAGTAACCTTTAATGGCACGTAGCAGGAAAACGTCACACAATATGATAAAACCTCAAACTGAAAATGCATTTTTACAACATCGCCCGGCTAGTAAGTTTACATTTAAAAGGAATATTTCAGTGATTCGTTCCAAACTAGAAGAATTTGGGGGGGGGGGGGGTTGAAGTGTGCGGTTTCTTCATATTTAATGTTTTTTCATAGCTTCAGCTTAGAAGTTTGCTACTACCCTGTTTCCCCGAATAGAAGACATCCTCTGAAAATAAGACGTAGTAGAGGTTTTGCTGAAGTCCGAAATATAAGGCATCCCCCGAAAGTAAGACGTGGCAAAGTTTTTGTTTGGAAGCATGCCTGACAAACAGAACACAGAAAAATAAGACATCCCCTGAAAATAACACATAGCACATCTTTGGGAGCAAAAATTAATATAAGACACTGTCTTATTTTTGGGGAAACAAGAGTATTTCTGTGATTATCTGATTTCTATCATTCAGCAAGAGTTTGGCCTACCTTTTAGATGTACACAATTTATTTTGACAAGGTAATGTCTAAGAGGTATACGTTGGCGCGACTATTCATTGCAGCCTGTAAGTAAATGGATAATTGCTACCAGAACATTACAATCGGGTTAGGCAAAGTCTCTCCTGTGGTGGGACTTGCTTACATCTGCCAAATGTTAACATTTGATAGAAAGATACCTAGATGGGCCCACATAAATGCTCTGAGGGCAGAAGGAGAATTCAGGGTGGTAAAATATGTCGTTAAGGTTTTATAATATAGCATATATTTTATAGCATATAATATAGCATATATTTTATATAGCATATATATTACAATATAGCATATACATAGCATATATAATATAGCATATATTTGCGGTGAGCACGTTCCAGGGGTAGCAGGCTTCAACAACTGCCTTTCCTGATCTTCTGCTCTCCCTATTACCAATCTCCATATGTATTTTTCTGAGAAAATTCTTGGTGGGATCCAATCTTACATGTTTGTGCAATTCGCGTATCAGATCTGACCGCTTACTCACCTGAAGGTGGTGAACAACATGTCACAGACATTGTTTGGGGTCATCGGGGCAGCATTTGGGGTGGGGGCACTCATTCCAAGGGCTGTGGGGGAGAATGCACAGAGAAACCCCCTGATGGTACGTCAGGTCTGATTCAAAAAGAGACTACAGAGCAAACCGTTCCTTCTGAGGCAATATGATGAAGAGGATTGCCAACAAGTGCAAGTGTTCTTCGATGGGTTTGGCCCAGATTAGGTATTGCTTTAATCCAAAAACAGGAAGTAGAAAGAGATGCCAGTTTAATCACCTGGAGGTTGGAAATGACAAGGTTGTAATATCAGGTTGTCTTCAGTGTCATCTAAACTACTGCCAGCCCACAGAATACATCCCCAATGGAAGATCTACAAGACTTCACAAGTGAGTTTCCAGTTATGGTCATGATGGAGCCAGAAATGGCCATGTTTGCCGGAACTATAAAGTGATGAGCCAACTCTTACATCCTTTGGCAATCCACCCGTGAACATTTTCTTGATGCATTTGTTATTTCCAGTTGGCTAGAGAAGGTCCCCAACATTTTTGATCCTGCGACCACCTTTGGAATCCTTGCGCAGCATGGTGGGAACAACTGCAAAATGGCTGCCACAGGAGGCATGCCCAGTGACAAAATGGCTACGGCAAGAGGCGGGGTCAACCACAAAATGAGGTCATGCGTACCTCTCCTAGTAACCCTTCAACATTTCAGGCAGAATCTCTGCTTAACAGGATGCCTTTTTAAAAACAAGCCTATTGTTTAAAAATATTTTCTTTTATGCGTCTTCAGTCGCACATGACAGATCCTTGCTCTGTGGTGCCAGCGGCTGCCAAAGCAACTCTTTAAAAAAATCTGCACAGCCCATCAGCTCCTCAGTGACTGTTCAGCAGTCCCGCTGGACAAAAGCTCCATCCGATCTCTCTGATTTTCTAAAGACACTTGTTGAGCTCCAGGAAAAGTATTGGTGGGAGACATGGGCACACGGGTGCAATGTTGGGTAGCCAAATCCGGACCAAAAAATCATGTGACACACGTGTGCTGCACAGTGGCTTGTGTATATTACAAATATAATTTACAATGTATAACCATACATAAAATGCAATTGCTATTATGTATGGTTATACATGATTTTTTGGTCCGGATTTGGCTAGCTTGTCTTGGGCGCACTTACTCTATTCATTGCAATGTTGGGTACTCATGGGCTCGAACAACTGTTTCACACACAATTGACCATGCCAGCAGGGGCTGATGGGAATTGTAGTCCATAACATCTGGGGTGCCAAAGGTTCGCCACCACGGCACTAGGACAACTGCTTCCCAACTAGTCTCTCTCTGAAGTAAGGGGAGAGCCGCTCAGCTGAAGAAATAGGTCACCTGTGTTGTAAACACATGAAAATGAAAGGAACACAAACGTTTGCTTTTAAGACAGTAGGAAAGATCCAGATCCGGTTCCTCTGAGGCAGTGGTGGCGAACCTTTGGCACTCCAGATGTTATGGACTACAATTCCCATCAGCCAATTGGCCATGCTGGAAGGGGCTGATGGGAATTGTAGTCCATAACATCTGGAGTGCCAAAGGTTTGCCACCACGGCTCTGAGGGATTCTTATACTTGGTTAGGAGAGACGCCGGAACTCGTGAGTTACCAAGAGATCCCCAAAGAACATACATTGGCGAATTAGCACTGGCATAGAAATCTCAGACGGCTTGTGGTACAGGCTGCTGAGAGATTTTGAGGCCGGTTTCCATCAAAATATGTGGGATTTTTTTTGTCTCATCAACATCAGTCAAGACATACACAACCCTTAGGCATTCCCCAGGGCCTTTTCGTGAGGGATGAGAAGTACGTTTCTATGCAGCATTAAATTTATTAGAAGACAATTACTCTGGATGGCTCTGACCTCATCAATATTAATATACTCGAGAGTTGACTTCAAAGTTACACGGCTTGGATCTCAGGGGGTTGATCGCTCTTTGAATGTTTTTCCCCCACCCCCTTCATAAATAAATGACAAATGTCTTGCAATGGCTAACAGCACTGTGTATTTTGAAAATCAGAAGAAACATGACCGTGAGTTACGGGCGTATCATTTGGAACGTTTTAGGCCATCTGTCTTTCTAGAATGAATTGTGTGGTTGGAATTTCCAAACCTGTAGTTGGTAACCAGAGGTGGGATCCAGCAGGTTCTCACAGGTTCCCGAGAGTAGGTTACTAATTATGTGTGTGTGCCGAGAGGGTGTTACTAATGGGTGATTTTGCCACGTGATTTTTGCCTTCATTACACCCCTCCTCTCAGTAGTAGCGTGCAGAACTTGAAGCAGTCTAGCAGGAGGTGCACCAGCGTGTGTGGCAGCCTGCGCCTGCGTGCATTCGTTTCCCGCCCAAGGACCGGCGCAGTGGTTGCATCCTTGCCATAGCCCCTCCCAGGAATGCCCCGCCCCTGGAATGTCCGGCCACGCCCCCATCGTGCCCCGCCCAGCCCCATTGGCGCTAGGCCAGTTTGAATCCCACCACCATGGGAACCTGTTACTAAAATTTTTGGATCCCAACACTGTTGGTAATCCTAATTTAATTGTATTTGACAATACAAACTGACTGAGAAACAGAAGCCCTTACGTCACTTGCAAAGGTTCCTGTTGGTATGTGTAGTGTGCAACAACAGCAGCATGGGGTAACGCCAAGAGCCAGCATGGTGTAGTGTGTGACAACCAGCATCACGTAGTGGTGGGAGTGTCAGGCTAGGATCTAGGAGAGCTGGGTTCAAATTCAGATGACTGTGGGCCAGTCACAAACTCTCAGCCTTACCTACCTCCCAGGGTTGTTATGAAGATATAATTATGACAAGATATAAGACACTCGGCATCCCATTGGAGAGGAAGGCAGAGTATAAATGAAGTCAAACAAAATGGTGACTAGCTGGACTGCTCAGAAGCTTGAGAAACACCACATTTCCCAAACAGCTCGCCTACCCAGAAATCTTTGTGGGGGGGAAATCCACCATTAAATGTGCAGCTGGTCCCCATTGTTTAATCAACAGTCGGGAACTCAACCACACAGACAGACACGCAACCAACCCAAAAACCAACAAGCCAAACAAGCCAGGGCTCCAGTTTGCCTAGGTATGCCACTGGTGGTTGGCAACCCAAGGTCTGATGCAGAAATGGCTTTATCTCAATACAGACTTGGAAATCTCCCACAAGTGTGACTGATCTCCAGACCACAGATAAGTTCCCCTGGAGAAAATGGCGGCTTTGGAAGGAACAGTGGCCCTTTCCACACAAATGCTTTAAAACGTTTTGAGGTAGGAAATAAAATGTTTCCTCTGAGGAGCTCCACATAGTTTTCACCCGGAAACATTTATTTCCAGCTGGAAAATGTTTTAATAGCGTCTAGAACAGCGTTTCTTCTGCTGAAACGTTTTCAAAATGTTTTGAATTGCCGTGTGATCTCTTTACGACGTTTCCCCCAGCTCTCTGCAATCCCTAGATTTCCTCCTCGGTGCCATTTTCTGAGCTTGCTCCGTTCCGTCCGGCCTGTTTATTTTCATCAGTCCTTTTTGTATTGGGGAGGGGGGATGAAATCTACAAAGCATCACTTACACACACTGTGACGAACCGCAGCATGAGTCAGGGAAGCTCTGCCTCCATGCAGAATTTTTATAAATATGGAAAAAATCACAAAATGGCAACTGGGAAGCCTTTTGAGGGGGTGAGGGCAGACGAACAGGGGAGATCCAAAACCTTTTGTATACATTTTGCAAATGTTTTCGGTGACGTGTGTGGAAAGGGCCAGGCTATTGCACCCCCCCCCCCCGCACCACCACCACCAACACCTTCTAGGCACCATCTGAAAACCTCTGAGAATTTCCCAACCCGGTGTTGGCAACCCTATATAACGTTCAATCCCTTTCAAACTGCCCTTATATTCTGGTTGAACAGCAGACTGCTAATAGATTTTTTGGTGACACAAACTGTTCAGACCAAGTTACTTGCTTCTAGCTGGCATTGAGGATCTGTGCTGCTTCTTATGAAAACTTTCTCCCATTTTTAGAAGAAGAAGAAGAAGAAGAAGAAGAAGAAGAAGAAGAAGAAGAAGAGTTTGGAGTTATATCCCCCCCTTTCTCTCCTGCAGGAGACTCAAAGGGGCTTACAATCTCCTTGCCCTTCCCCCTTCACAACAAACAACCTGTGAGGTGGGTGGGGCTGAGAGAGCTCCGAGAAGCTGTGACTAGCCCAAGGTCACCCACCTGGCTTGTGTGGGAGTGCCCAGGCTAACCTGAATTCCCCAGATAAGCCTCCACAGCTCAGGCGGCAGAGCAGGGAATCAAACCCAGTTCCTCCAGATCAGAATGCACCTGCTCTTAACCACTACGCCACTGCTGCTCTCTTTTAGTTCTGAATCGACCCAGTGTGCTGTTTGAACTTTCTGGAGTGCTTCGGAAAGGCCGCTACTTTCTTCTCGCTTTTTTCCACCTGTTTTTTTTTCAGCCATTTTTTTAACATTCTAAGATTTGTGCTGTAGCAGAGCCATTAACATGACGTAGCTGAAAAAGAACGCCACGTGGAAAAAGGTGGGAAAACAATATTGGGGCTGTTCAAAAGGGCCAGAGTGCTTTAGAAAGGGTTCAGGGGAAGATTGAAATGACCTATGTGAACACCCATCTCTGTATCTCTGCTCAGAGATGAACCAGCCACCAATGACATCCAGTTTAAACGGCAATCCGAAGGCCTCGGAGTCTCAGTAGACAGTTAACAACGGGCTGTTCTTATTATCGGTGCTATTTCTCACCATAAGTCCAAAGGATAACAGAAGACATCGTTCATTCCACATTCTTTTATACTTCCATGTTAGAGGAGTAGGTTCCACTATTTATTAAGTTTTGAACATGTCATGCATTATGATGCACTAGCTGCATGTGTTGCATCAACTTATCTGGTAGCCTGGGTATAGTAATTTGGTACTTTCCCTTGGGTTTGGTTGTTTGTTTAACTATACCTGCTTGTCTGTCGCTTTGCTTGACAGTAAATAATTGGCTATCAATACAGTTAACAGGACTACAAAATGGCTCCTTCCTTGGATTTTGCCCCCTAGTGGTCAGAATCTGAATTGACATGGTTGAAAAAAACCAGGAAAAATGAGAGATTAGAGTTGTTCAGCATCCTCCCGACTCTCACACTGTAGCCAACCAGTTCCTCTGGAGGGCCAAACAATAGGGTTGCCAGCTTCCAGGGGGTGACTGGAGATCTGCTATTACAAATAATCTCCAGCCAACAGAGATCAGTTCACCTGGAGAAAATAGTTGCTTTGGAAGGTGGACTCTATGACATTAAACCCCATTAAAGTCCCTCCCTTTCCCAAACTCCTCAGGCTCCACCCAAAATTAGTTTTAATATTTATATATTTCTACTATTTTTATATCATTGCATTGATTTATTAAATGATCACGTGTTAGCCACCTCGAGTCCCCTTGGGAGATTGGCAGGGTAGATATGTGATAGATAGATAGATAGATAGATAGACAGACAGACAGACAGACAGACAGACAGACAGACTGACTGACTGACTGACTGACTGACTGACTGACTGACTGACTGATGCAATCAAACACCACCGATAAACAAAATGCTGCCAGTCTGTAATTCAACTGTCAAAGTCCCAGCACACGCACAGGTCGCAATAAATATGCATACAAATACTCCTGTGTGGAACATCCTTGATGATTCCCCAATAGACATAGAAGGACACAATCAAGCAAGAATTAGCCAGCAAGATGGAACACCATCCAAATCCACACCCAAAACGGGCTTCCGAGGCTAAGATCTTCCTTTTCAACAAAGATCTTCCTCAGAGGAAAGATATCTCACTGTTACTACTGCACCTGCCGCGACTTAATCCTGGGATTTGAAAAAGTTGAATGTTAACAAAAAACATCCCGAACAGGATTGGGGAAGTCAGCCCCCAGGTAGGACCTGGGGATCCTCTGGAATTATAGCTCATCTTCAGACTAGAGACATCAGTTCCCCTGGAGAAAATGGATGCTTTGGAGAATGGGCCTTGGGGTATTGAACCCCAACTTCGGAATGAATCATTGGCCAATGATCCACCGGTGGGACAGGAAGCACGTCGGGGCAAGAAATCTTATCTCAACATGCTTTCTATTTGCAGCACACCAAGAGAGGGAGGCATGTCAGGCAGTGGTGGGATCCAAAAATTTTACTAACAGGTTCCCATGGTGGTGGGATTCAAACAGTGGCGTAGCACCAGTGGGACTGGGCGGGGCATGACGGAGGCGTGGCCAGGCATTCCGGGGGCGGGGCATTAATAATTTCTCTGTTACTGTAAAAAACTCTTACTGTAAAAAAAAGTTCCTAATTTCCAGCTGGTATCTTTCTGTCCATAATTTAAACTCATTCTAGCAAGTCCTATTGTCTACTGCCAACAGAAACAACGACTTCTCCTCTAATTGACTGCCTGTCAAATACTTAATACTTTCAAATACTTAATTTTGTTTCTAGAAATCAAAAGAAGGAGACTTTCCTTAAACAAGGAACTTCACCACATTTTTAAAACATGTTTTTAAAACAGCCCAACAGGGAGAATTATCTCCCGTTTTCTACCTTCGCTAACCTGTCACATAGGAAACAACAGGACTTTTTGGACCTAATGGAATTTCTAACGGAAAAGCAGACCCAATTAGTAACCCCCTCTCGGCACACACAAATAATTAGTAACCCACTCTCGGGAACTGGTGAGAACCTGCTGGATCCCACCTCTGATGTCAGGGTGAGATTTCTTGTCCCAACGTGCTTCCTCTTGCCCCGTGCGTGCTTCTCACTTTGCGGGGAAAGCAACAAACACGTCTAGCGCAACTTTCCGCACCAGAACAGGGCAAGGCCGGGAGACACCAGCCACGGGGATTTGACCATTTATTCTGTTTTTCATGGCAATCCAGAACAACCACTAGAGGGCAGAAGCTACTAAGAATGGAATGAATGAGTCTCATATTTACTGTGATTAGAATGTCTGCAGGATAAGTGCATGCTGATTGGAGATGTAAAAATTTTAATGTCACAGAAGAAAGGGGAGGTCCGTCCAGTGACGTAGGTATAGATTTCTTATGGGGTGGGTTCAGTGGCTGAGGGCTTTCTGGATGTTCCATTCCACGCATTGTTTCAAGTAAGCCGGACATGTAATGGGAGGGGTTTGAACGCGAGAACCATCCCTCCCTTACCTACGTCCCCACCGTAGATGATTTTTTCCCCAAGGGGAATTATTTGGAAAGCTTATTTTGTTATCACTTTTTCCTACCGGTCTTCCTATTACCATGTTTCCCTGAAAATAAGACAGTGTCTTATATTAATTTTTGCTCCCAAAGATGTGCTATGTCTTATTTTCAAGGGATGTCTTATTTTTCTGTGTTCTGTTCCGTCGGGCATGCTTCCAAACAAAAACTTTGCTACGTCTTACTTTCGGTGGATGCCTTATATTTCGCACTTTAGCAAAACCTCTACTACGTCTTATTGTCAGGGGATGTCTAATATTCGGGGAAACGGGGTAGCTCCGTTGGCTTTTCTAAAACAATGGGGATCTTTACGGAGGGGATCCCGAACAGGGAGACGTGACTTTTGTTCGCCCCGCCCCCGCCCCCATTCATATATTTTGATTCAAAACAAAATGAAAATGTTAACCCAATAAGGAGCAAAAGGATATCACCCATGATTGATACGCACGAGCGTGGAGGGTGGCCAGTCCAACTTCAACAGCAGCTCATTCAGAAGTTCCAGAGGGGTCACCGTGTTCATCTGCTGTTGCAAAATAAAACAGTTCTAATCTATCACTTTCCCATTGTCTGTTCCCTTTGGAGCTTTTTCTTCTTTTTTTGCAGACCAGGGGCTTTCAGAGCACACAGTAACAGAGGCCCCTTCCGCACATGCTCTTCCAATCCACTTTGTGGGTGGATTTGACTGTGCAGAATAGCAAAATCCACTTTCAAACCATTGTGAAAGGGGATTGAATGTGCACTACTCTGCATGTGCGGAAGGGGCCTAGGGTTGCTATCTCTGGAGTGAGAAATACCTGGAGATTTGGGGATGCAGACTGGGGAGCGGAGGGTTTGGGGAAGGGAGGGGCCGCAGCAGGGTATAATCAGTGGTGGGATCCAGAAATTTTAATAACAGGTTCCGATGGTGGTGGGATTCAAACAGTGGCGCTGCCGCACACACGCGCCTCCAGTCCCTATTGGGCAGGGAGGTTGCTTTAGTAACCCCTTCTCGGCACTCAGAAAAAATTAGTAACCACTGGTAGAGAAGTGGTGAGAACTGGTTGGATCCCACCTCTGGGTATAATGTCATAGAGCACACCCTAAGAAGCCACCATTTTTCCCCAGGGAGCTGATCTGTGTCACCTGTAATCACAATCACACAATCACAATAACCTTTATTGGCATTAGGTATGAGACAGTGGTTATACACTATTATTAAATTATTAAATTTAAAATCATATGTTACATCTCATTCTGTTGATGGAGAGGGGAGCTGTCACCGCCCCTGCAGCTCTACAGCATTGTTTGGAGGCGGTCGCTGGTTGGTTACAACAGAGCAGGCTGAAACTGAATCCATCGAAGACGGAGATCCTTTGGCTTGGCCACAGGGCGGAGGGAGGGGATTTCCAGCTGCCGGAGTGGGAGGGGACCATTTTGGCGCCAGTCCCCTCCGTTCGCAGTCTGGGGGTCCACCTGGATTCATCTCTTTCAATGGAGACCCACGTGGCCCTTACAACCCGGACTGCGTTTTTCCATCTCCGCCAGGCCCGGCGGCTGCCCCCCTTCCTCTCCCAGGCGGACCTAGCCACTGTGATCCATGCAACGGTCACCTCCAGGCTAGACTATTGTAACTCGCTCTACGCGGGCCTTCCCTTGCGCCTGATTCGGAAATTGAAACTGGTCCAAAATGCAGCGGCACGCTTGCTCAAAGGGGGCGCCTTTCGTGATCACATCCAGCCTGTGTTGCGCCAGCTGCATTGACTTCCAGTGGCATTCCAAATCATCTTCAAGGTGTGGGTTTTGACCTTTAAGGTCTTATGCGGCCTGGGACCCTCGTACCTCAGAGACCGCATTACCTCATATGTCCCCACTCGGCCTCTGCGTTCAGCAGAGGCCAATTTGCTGGTGGTTCCTGGCCCCTCAATGATGCAGCTGGCCTCCACTCGGGCCAGGACCTTTGCAGCCCTGGCCCCGGCCTGGTGGAACACTCTTCCTCCAGCTGTCCGGGCCCTGCGGGACCTTGGTGAGTTCCGCAGGGCCTGTAAGACTGAGTTGTTCCGCCGGGCCTTTGGAGTGTCCAGTCGCTGAAATGTGCGCCCCCCCCCTACATATTTGATTTACCATCATATGTCACCCTCTTAGGGGGGAGTCCGGCCGTCCCCTGTTTTAGGGAGGCCTCTAAATTAAATTGGGGTTTGGGATGCCGATATTTTTGTACTGACAGCTGCTTTTAAATGGATTTTATTGGTTTTAGTAATTGCACTGATTGTAATGACAAATTGTATATATATGGATATTGTTGTGCACCGCCCAGAGCCCTTCGGGGATGGGGCGGTCTACAAATCCAATCAATCAATCAATCAATCAATCAATCAATCAATCTATGGATTTTGCTTTCCAACTTGACAGTTCATTTGTAAAAATATAAAATGGATTAAAAGGGTTTAGCCATTCAATTCAAAGACAAATTTGTAAAACAGATACCATTTGACTATATTTAAGATCCAACGCCAGGAAATATCTGGCACTTCCCGATTCAGTTCTATTTGCTAAAAGGATATATCCACTCCTCAGGCTCTGGAGAATTACTAATTAAAACAACAGGATAATTAAATTTTCCTAATATTAAAATAAAGTAAATAAATAACATTGAGCCTTTACATACACCTTTTTTAATAAACCCGAAGTGCCATGGCTGAAGAATATTACTCATTTATATATAGTTTATATTTGCATAATAACTGATTTCATTCAACTTTGTGTTCAGTATCTTTGGCTGAAAAAATTATCACATTGAATTTCAATACAAAAAGTTCCATTCATAAAGTTACACATCTCTTAGGTACATGACCTTTAACAAGTAGTTGGCTAATCTCACCTTTAATGTCACCTGTAACTTGTAATTCTGGGAGGTTTCCAGGCCCCACCTGGAAGCTCCACCCTATTTACAATTCCTGGGGGTTAGTACAACAAGTATACAACCAAAAGCAGTTGCACAAAGATTGCCTGCAGTAAAAGGACTGTTTAACTCAGAAAACTGGTTGTTGTGAGGGGGTTCCCGGGCTGGGTGGCCATGGACTGGTAGATCTTGTTCCTAACGTTTCGCCTGCATCTGTGGCTGGCATCTTCAGAGGTGTATAACACAGTCTGTTACGCACTGTGTCCAGTGAGAAGGGAATGTTTAGTGGGGTATATATTGTCAGGTCCCCGGGTGGGGAACCAATCAGTAAGTGTTTGGGTGGAACTTGCTATGCAAAAGTGTGGTTGAATGTATTGTATTGCGGGTGGGGTTTTTCAGTCCAGGGAGTGATTCACATTTGCATTCCCTGCAGCAGCAACGGTCTTAGTGAATGCAAACCCTGTGTCTGGGTGGAGTCCATTGTCCATGAACCTAGCATGCCCTTGACCTTTGATTCTGGTGTTTTGAAGTTCTAGTAGCCACGTTTTGTTAATTCTCAGCCTCTTCCTCCTTGTTGAAGTTTTCTTTGTGTTTGTGGATTTCCATGGCGTAGGAGGTTAAGAGCTCGTGTATCTAATCTGGAGGAACCGGGTTTGATTCCCAGCTCTGCCGCCTGAGTTGTGGAGGCTTATCTGGGGAATTCAGATTAGCCTGTACACTCCCACACACGCCAGCTGGGTGACCTTGGGCTAGTCACAGCTTCTTGGAGCTCTCTCAGCCCCACCTACCTCACAGGGTGTTTGTTGTGAGGGGGGAAGGGCAAGGAGATTGTAAGCCCCTTTGAGTCTCCTGCAGGAGAGAAAGGGGGGATATAAATCCAAACTACTACTCCTCCTCCTCCTCTTCTTCTTCTTCTTCTTCTTCTTCTTCTTCTTCTTCTTCTTCTTCTTCTTCTTCTTCTTCTTCTTCTTCTTCTTCTTCTTCTTCTTCTGTGTAGTCTGACATAGTAACCTTCCGAATTGTCCAGAATTTCAGTGTTTTCAAAACACTGAAATAGCTTAGAAAAATAACTTTGAAAGCTTCAAATACATTTAATGCTATTGACAACAACCCGGAGGCCAGCTATTTCGAACCGTTCACTTTAACCCTGAGAATCTCGCAGCACCTTAAGAGAGACTTGTACAGTTGTCTGGATGGTCAATGGGCCCTTGTCTCAATGTTATGTGTGTGTTGGAGACTCAGGGAAGTCCCATATATTCCAGTTCCAATTCCAAAGCCTTTATTGGCATTATGGTCCCATATATTCTCTGTCAAGTGACAAGCGTTCTTGTTGTGATGCATACTGGAGAGAAGCTCCATACACCTTATTTAGAACTGTGAGAGATTCTCTTGTCGTAAATAGCGTTCAACATATTTAAACTTTTCAAAGTGAAACAGTGCTTTTTTCCCGCCAGCCAATATTTGTGCGATTGGATTTGGTTGCCCACCTGGTGGCTGGTAACCTGACAGTAACCGTGTGCACCGTTTTGTCAGGGGGATGCCAAGCTGTTGGGTAATCTTTCTCTTTTTCTTGATTCAGTCGTGGACTCTCTTACAGAGTCCTGTAGATTCTGCTTCCTCCAGGGATTGGCATCTCAGCAGAATCCAGCTATAACCGGTCCGCCAACAAACGTTGAACTCAGTCACTCACCACTGAGAATCCAAGGGCTGCCCATCCTTGCTGACTCTGCCTGTCAACATTTATTTATTCCCTGGTTTGTTTATTGTAGCATGTTTTTCTTGCTGACAATCTGGGCAGCTTACACAATGTAAGACGAGGCAATTAAACAGCACGAGACATGCAACAATCAATGTAATAAGACAAGGGTCACAAAAATCAGACACAATGCAAAAGAATGGGGGCGGGAGAGAGATCAAGAAATCAGACATAATATGTCACAAACAGCTCAAAAAATGGAATGACAGAAGTAGACATTTCTTTCTTTCTTTCTTTCTTTCTTTCTTTCTTTCTTTCTTTCTTTCTTTCTTTCTTTCTTTCTTTCTTTCTTTCTTTCTTTCTTTCTTTCTTTCTTTCCGATGGGGATCCAAAGTGACTGAAATTGTTCTCCAGCATAGTGTAGTGGTTAAGAGCAGGTGGACTCTAAGGAACCGGGTTTGTTTTCCCATCCCCCGCATGAAGCCTGCTGTGTGACCTTGGGCTAGTCACAGTTCTCTGTGAACTCTCTCAGCCTCACCTACCTCATCAAGGTGTCTTTTTTGGGGAGAGGAAAGGAGTTTGTAAGCCCCTTTGAGTCTCCTTACAGGAGAAAAAGGTGGGTATAGATCCAAAACCCTTCTCTCCTTTCCCCCCTCTCCTCCCGTTTTATCCTCACCACAACCCTGTGATGTAGGTTGGACTGCGACTGTATCTGCTCTAGGGTCGCCCAATGAGCTTCTGTTACCGCGCTGCCTGGGTAACTTTTATTTCCCCAGATCTGCCAGCTCTCAGCAGCGCAGAGGAACAGAAACAGGACCCAACACGGCGAGAGTATTGAAAATAGAAATGAGTTTGTTGAGAGGCTGACCTACGTGTCAGCACCTCCGCACCACGGCAACTGCAGCTGCCTAGCAGCTTTGCAACAACTTTTATACCCTTTCTCCCGTCCGGGAGTCCGGGGGAATACAGGACAGCCTACAACCATTCTTTTACAGATACATGGGAACCAATTAGAGCCCAGAGGGCTGCCCCTTCTTGAATTTCGCGGCCGAAGCAGGGCGAGGCGATGACATAGGCACAGGCGGGAAAAACACAAAAGAGTCCTTTGGGTGCTTGGGGCCAGGAAACGAAACCTAACGACGACAGCACCCTTACCTGCCTGCTGGTGGGATTAAGGCAGTTGGAGGCGCTTCTTCCGGGGTCCCTTTTGTCAAACGTCCATTCATGGTTTTTGCAAATGAAAGGGACATGCCCAGGTGGCGCAGGGGTGGATTCCTGCCTTGAGCCAAGGAGGTTCCAAGCGGACACAAATTACAAAATACAACAGTAATTCCTACATCCTACCTAATACAACTTATTCCTGTCTAACTTATAAAGAAATATAACATAATTTCACCTGTATTAGCAACAAGATCAGAAATGGAATAATTCGTTTCTGACTCCGCTATCATTTCCACGGCAGAGTGGGGATTGGATCTAGAGTCGGACATTCTAACTGTTATTCTGCACCCCAAAAGTGGCACAGATTACAATGCAGTTCCCTTACAAAAAAAATTCTGGGGTGCTGACCCTGCCTTTTCCCCATTCCGCAGTTTGGCCTTCTTGTCTTGTGGTCTGGGGCACAGGTGCGTATCTTCGCCTTGCAGTTGTTTCCCTCTGTGTTTGCTGGGAACGCCTGCCACTATTTCTGCCACTTCTTGTTCTGCTTTCCGGGGCTTGCCTTTTGCTTCCTTCAGAAGGACTTGTCCTGTCACTCACCCACCTGCCGGAACCCAGAGTTACAAAGCTCCAAAGTCAAGACCATGATCCCTGCACAGTACTTGGGTCTTAACTATCTGTTAATCACTCCTCACAGGGATCAGTGGTCAGCATTTCCCTAAAAATACCAAAGCAATGAAAACAGCCTGCACAATATTGATTTAAGGAATATCAATATCCCGTTTGGCCAGGAAAGGATCAACAACCAGCTATAAACAAAACCGGGGGGGGGGGGGGTTGAACGGGCAAACATGGGCTTCCCTAATTGCCTTGTGTTCTATAAAAAATACCCAAGGCATAATCCCATACGAGGAGGAATGCTGGATTGGGTCTCTGTCTCTTCCACCCCCAATTGGCAGAGGGACTGTCTGCAGGAAGGGCAGAGAAGTCAATGAACCTCTCCTTGGAGGACTTTCCTACCTGCCATGATGAGCTCAAATGAACAGTATGGAAAGTCCTAACCAGACCAAATGGCCAGTGAGGATGACTCAACAGAGGTGTTGTGATGCAAGATTGTTTACTGCCATCGCTATGGAAACGCCCAGACTTCAGTAGCCCCATGCTAGCCTGATCTCCTCTGACGTCTGGAGGCAAGCAGGGCCAGTCCTGGCTGGATGGGACATTGAGGTGGTGAACCTTCAAAGGACCCTAAGCCACACTCAGCTGACAAATAAAGACCAAGCCTCCTGAATCCCTTGCAGCTGGGAGGGCTCTCACCCTTGACCTCCGCACTTCACACAACAGCAGATTTGGCTAATCTGGTTCACCCCCCATGATGTGGCAGGTGGGTCTGAGGCTGGAGCCCTCGCTGCTAATATCCATTGGAGGCCTTTCCTACCTGCCAGGATGAGCTCAAATCAACAGTAAGACCAGTCCTAACCAGACCAAATGGCCAGTGAGGATGACCCAACAGAAGTATCGTGATGCAAGAGTGCTTACTGTCATCGCTATGGTAACACCTAGACTAGGATAGCCTCAGGCTAGCCTGATACCCCCCCCCCCCCACACACACACACACCCAGCCATCTCTGAAGCCAAGCAGGGCCAGTCCTGGCTAGTACATGGGTGAAAGGCCTTCAAGGAATATCAGGGTCGTGCTGGAGAGGCAGGCGATGGCAAACCACCTCCAAATGTCTCTTACCTTGAAATCTCGACTAGGGTTTGCCATAAGTCAAATGTAACTGGCAGTAAAAGAATTTTTTTTAAAAAAAAAAAGCTGTGAAGAAAACATAACTGTGCCCTATGCCACAAGCATGTGGAATTTTTTGCACTAAAATAGGAGAGACAAGTCAGGTAGATCTAATGCTCTATGGGCACAAGCCACTAATGCTCTAGTGACCACAAGCCACTGGGAAATACCAGCCCACAACAAGGTCCCATCTTAGAGGGGAGGAGGCATCTGAGATCGCACCAGCTTCCAAAAGGAGGCTCAGATTCCAAAGGAGCACCCTTAGAAAAATGCAGCGCTTAGACCACTGGAATGATGCACATTTGCTCTGTCTCACGAACAAAGAAAAACTAATCTGGGCACCCCCGAAGGGTGACGTGGACACCTAAAATGAAATTCTCTTATGGTGTCACCTATACGCATGTAAAAATACCAGAAATTACAACTGTGGAAGCCAAAAAAGCTAACACTTTTGGGAAATAAGGGCTCTCTCAAGAAGGCCAACGAAAACTCCATCCAGCATAAAAAGGGTTGGCCTGGAAGCAGAGGAAAACAACAGAGCAGGCAAACATGGACCCCTTTAATCTCTTTGCATTCTGTAAGAAAGCCAAGACATAATCCCATATGAGGAGGAATGCTGGATTGGGTCTCTGTCTCTTCCACCCCCAATTGGCAGAGGGACTGTCTGCAGGAAGGGCAGAGAAGTCCATGAACCTCTCCTTGGAGGACTTTCTTACCTGCCATGATGAGCTCAAATGAACAGTATGGAAAGTCCTAACCAGACCAAATGGCCAGTGAGGATGACCCAACAGAGGTGTTGTGATGCAAGATTGTTTACTGCCATCGCTATGGAAACGCCCAGACTTCAGTAGCCCCGGGCTAGCCTGATCTCCTCTGATCTCTGGAGCCAAGCAGGGCCAGTCCTGGCTAGTACTTGGATGGACAATGTCAAGTGTGCTAAAGTTGTGAAGTTGCGAGGGGGAATGGGTGCAAGCCATGATGAGCTCAAATGAACAGTAAGACCAGTCCTAACCAGACCAAATGGCCAGTGAGGATGACCCAACAGAAGTATTGTGATGCACGATTGTTTACTGTCATCGCTATAGTAACACCTAGACTTGGATAGCCTCAGGCTAGCCTGATACCCCACCCCACACACCCAGCCATCTCTGAAGCCAAGCAGGGCCAGTCCTGGCTAGTACATGGATGAAAGGCCTTCAAGGAATACCAGGGTCGTGCTGGAGAGGCAGGCGATGGCAAACCACCTCCAAATGTCTCTTACCTTGAAAACTCAACCAGGGTTTGCCATAAGCTATAGAATTGGGATATTCCCATATCAGGGAGAAAAAGTACAATTCTCCCATATTTATTTGAGAGCCTGAAGCTATAGATAGTTCATCTCCAAGTTTGTTATGAACTAAATATTGATATTCCAGTTATGTGAATTTTTGTATTTGATTTCGGGGGGCGGGGGGGTTGTGTTTATATTGGTTAGCTAATAGTTTGTATTTTGATTTTTTTTGTTGTGAATGCTGAAATAGTTATACAAATTCTCCCAGATTTATTGGAGAGCCTGAAGCCATAAGTGGTTCACACCAGAAGGAGTCTGAGTTTGTTATGAACTATTTATTGATATTCCAGGGCTATAAGAGAATCCTTGAAGAGAAGAATAGATGGCTCTGCAAAGACAAAGCTGCAAAAGCCATCTATCTCTATGGGATCCAGTTGGACAAAAGCCAGAAAGGGACTGAGATTCTGCTAGTCTTTTTGAGCACAATAGGCTTGAAGTATGATATGTTAATTATTGTTTTCTATATTTGATTGCCGTTTGGTACGTCGTTTTTTATGAAAGAAAAAAGAGAGAAAATAAGTTGGAAATTGACTAATTTTTGTAAGTGTTGAGTGTTACAAGGATTACAGTAAAAAAAGTGAACTTTTTAAGTTTTCAATTGAGAATAATATCCCTTTTGGAATTCAAGTTTTGTTACACCACTATGCCCTCTTGTTGGCCCTTCATGGGAACTGGTTAGCCACTGTTTGAAACTGGACTGGGTAGACAAATAATTTAACTAAATATATAATTGTTTTGCACTTGCATACATTTTCTTAAAAAATCTTTTAAAAAATTATTAGGGTTTCAGAGAGCCCCGCTGTGTATTGCAATATCTTATTGTAAAGAGTGGGGAATAAGTCAAAATAATAACAACATTGTTAGAAATGTGGGCTCAAGAACCCTAAAAACACGCTGGACCAATTTGGTGAAGCAGGTAACAAAGCTTTTATTGGTTTCCGGTCTTGCAAGCTTGGATATGTAGGCACACCCTTCCTTTGTTTTACAACAGTTTATATTTCTTTTTCAGGACCACCCAACCCCTCCCTCACTTCTCCATTGGCTAGGAGATGAGAGGGCCACAGCCCATAACAATTCATCTAGGCATACGATGACATATATAATGTGGTATCTCCTTCAATTACATGCATCTCTATATGGTCATTTCCTTTAATTAGTACCTGCTTCTCTTTAGTTGTCAACCCTTCATTAGTGTCTTCTTGATATATATTGCACCTGAAGCCCTATTCTCCCATTCATCTTACTGTGAAGACACCCCCATGTTTCAGACACCCTTTAACAAGCTCATTAGGTTCATCTAAGGGCCTCTTATAAGCAGATGCCTCTTGGCACAGGAACTTAGGCCTTCTTGGTCTGAGGCCCCCACATTCCTTTACTGTAGATAACTATTGAATTCAGGCTTCAGGAGCATCTTAAACAGTTATTTCTGTTCCTTTGGCTATACATTAGCTAGAGGCATAAGAAGCCCAATCAGATTTTCTAAAGGGAGTTTCTGCTGGACAGCTCCTAATAGCACCTTCTTACTGATTGGGGTCTTCTGCAGAGGCAAGCTGTTTTACACTTCAAACTGAGAGAAAGACATTTTCTTTTGACCATATTAAAGGATAGTACAAAGATTCATTACACATGAAACATTCGACGCCTATAACATACTTAGGATACAAACATTAAACATGAATGATTAACATATTCTTTAAGTTTCATTATGAGCTAAAATATAAAAGCATTCAAATATAAAGACATGATTATAAACTACTACATTATCTATTATTCCCCTCTAACCCATGACCGCTTCTTCTGCTAGCTCCTTTATCTTAGAGCAGGTGTGCTTTTAACTGGGATATGATAAGAAATATACAAGCCAAATGGGATATGATTAGCACCATACTCCCATCTCTCCTGCATTGTATCCAATTAGCAGGCTTTTAACCTTTCTTACCCTGGAGCCAAGCTGTAATCATCTAATATTCAAGTGTATTCAGTGTTCAACAACTTGTGTTCAAGTGTATTCAGTGTTCAACAACTTGTGATGCTGTGAAGGCTACATTTGTGCACTAAAATATGTTTATGTGTGAAGGTAACTCAATATAGTCTTACACCTAATGATATGTCCTTTATAACTTATAAGGCAATCATTGTCATTGTCCCATGCATACTTATGTTTATAAACTTAACGTCAACCTAAACTGCTGAGTTTTAATGGTTTAACTTTTATGTTGTATTATTTGCTGTCGGGAACAGCCGTGTTGGGAGCCGCCTCGAGCCCTTTGGAGATTAGGCGGCCTACAAATTTAATAAATAAATAAATAAACAAATAAAAGTAACAGCTCTTTGGTATGTGTAAAAGCAGCATTTTACCATCTCTCACAACATCAACAACAGGCAGCTGTGATAGTAAACAAAATGAAATGACAATGACAATAATCGGCATCTTTGATATTAAACAAAATTTAACAATGATAACAATAATAAAAAACTGGCAGCTGTGATAGTAAAGCAAAATTTGACAATAACATCCTGATGAACCGCCTCTAGGGTGCCCCGACTCCGGCCTTTGCCTCAGCAAGGCTGCAGTTTATTCCTTCCCCTTAAGACTTTGCCCTTATCCAACATGGCCGCCTCCAAATCACTTAAGCGCCCGCTTCCTGACAGGCGAAATATTGCTTTCCCGGACCCAAAATGGCCGCTGCGCCCTTCTACGTCACGTAGGCCCGGATTAAAGATGTCCGGCGACGTCGTCTGGATTGGCTTGATATATACAGCTCAGAAGAGGGGGAGGAACCAAACAGTTCAAACATCCGGTTAAAAATGGACCTTAGGCTGAGCAGCACCGCTTTGTTCCACTCGCGCCTGAGTGGGGCGTGGCGTCCGACGTTTCCATGGGAACCGAGGAGGCGGAGTCTGGCTCGTGCGTCGTCCCCGAGAGAAAAAGTGAGGGTTCAGCTCAGAACCGGAAGAGGGAGTGAGCAGCCTCCTTAACGGCCTTCCCGTCGCCGGAAGTGACGCGCCACTAGGATGTGGCGAGCGGGAGGAGGGGTGCCGTCCCAACGAGCGGCAGTTAGAGCGTCGCTCGCCGCGCGGCATGCCGGGAGAAAATGGGCTAAGTGGGCGGCTGCGCGGGGCGGCGGGGCTGGGCTGAGGCGCTTCGGAGGGAGGAAGTGCGGGACGGAGTTGCCTTGACGGCCTCCGCCGCTCTCAGGCACCTCCTGCCCGGCTCGGCCATGCCCAGCCCCACCGGCCCTCCAGAAGCCCTGAGGTGAGAAAGATCCGGGAGGGGAGGGGCGGGGGGACAGGGTTTCCCAGCAACCCCTGCGGCACTCGGGGGGGAGGGAGAGGGGCCCCCCTTGACTGACCCAGGAAGCCCCATGGAAACGGGAAGCCCCCTCACAACATGTCTCAAAAGGACCCCCCGCCCCTATAATGGGGGAGGAGGAGAAGAAGAAGAGTTTCTTTGGGGGGAGCTTAAATCTTTGTTTTCCTTTCGGGGCTTAACAGGAACTCTCGTTCACTCAGCACCTGCTGGTGAGTGTTCAGTGGGGACAGGTGGGTCGAGTAAAGGTGGCTTCCAAATGGCAAGTCTGTAGTTTCAAGCCAGTTGGAGCTGGGATTAAAACAATTTTGTTCCCCCCCCCCCTTTCTTCGGTCCCCATTTACCTGAGCCTCAAGAGAAAGGTGAGTTCAGGAATCATAATGCTGTTTAGGTGATGTGTTTCTCTAGCAGGTGCCTCTTCTTCTTTCCACCAGATGGGCTTAACGTGAGCTCTTCTTATTATAGCGTCTGTATTTGAGTGTTCAGTGAAGAAAGGGGGGACCGGCAAAGGTGGTTTCCAAATGGTAGATCTGTCATTTCAAGACGGTTGGAGCTGGGATTAAAACAGTTTTGTTTCCCCCGCTTCCCTCGGTCCCCATTTACCTGAGCTTCGAAATAAAGGTGAGTTCAGGAATCACAATGTTATTTAGCAGGTGCCTCTTTTTCTTTCCACCATATGGACTGTCAAGGGACTAAAGTGACTGTTTGGGGTGGGACGAAGAGGGAGATACTGTCCCTCCTTCAGGCCCTTTGGGGTGCATGTTCTTCTCTCAACGCTTTTGCAAAATGGTCACTTCCTCCTTTTGGAAAAGTTAGATGATGACAATCAGAAATTAAGGGAGGGGAGAGAGAGAACTGAGCATTGTTGGGAAGGGATACAATGTAATCAGAGAGGTAGAGTTTCTTCTGGGGTTGCTGCCAACCTACCTCTTTCTCCTTCCTTTATTACCTGGTAGCCAGCACCTTGCTGCAACCTGTGAGCGTTATGCCTTAACGCGGGCTCTTTTTATTATAGCGTCTGAATTTGAGTGTTCAGTAGGGAATGGAGGGTCAAATGAAGGTGGCTTTCCCACGGCAGATTTGTAGTTTCAAGTCAGCTGGAGCTGGAATGAAACCATTTTGCCACCTCTTTGTGGTCCCCTTTTACCTGAGCTTCAAGATGAAGACGAGTTTAGCGAAACATGCAATGTCGCTTAGATGATATCTCTGGCAAATGATCTGGTAGCCAGTACCTTGCTGTGACCTGTAAGTATTGTGGTTTAATTTGAGCTCTTTTTCAATACGGCATCTGAGTATGAGTGTTCAGCGTGTGGCTTTTAAATGATAGAGCTATTGTTTGTAATTAGCATTGTCATAGATGCGCAATAAAGGTTTGTCACACTGGCAGGTCACAGCGTCAAGTGACTTGCTGGAAGGTTTCCCCCCCCCCCTTTTTTTGGGTAGTGCTTGGAAAATGGTCTTGGGCAGATGCTTATATGAGCTCCAAAGACCAGATCTAAAAGCAAAGTGTGCCATTGAATCGCAGCCAACTTAACGGCAACCCCACGAAGCCCACCTCAAGAGATCTGCTGGTACTGACGTGGGGCATCTCCCGCTACATTCTCTTGTCTGAGTTTTTGTGTGTGTGATAGCTGTGTGTGGTTGTTCTGTTTGGGACATCAAGAAAGATTAATAGTTGTTTGGAGTGTAGACTCCTGTGAAACTGGTTTTGGAACAGATTGTAACAGAAATGAGGCAATTTCCGGATGGTTTGCCATTAATATCGGTACTGTCTGCCTCTCATTGGGCTAGGATTCCTAGTTTCAATACGTCTTACTGTATATAAACCCTGTTTTGTATTGTGTGTGGAGGGGCTATGCTTATTTTACTCCTGAAAGGTAAGAGACATAGTTTTGGGTCCCCCTGCCCCAACCGTTCTTTTGGACTTCTGTGACATTGACCCGTTGACTGATAAGGGCCAGCGTGGTGTAGTGGTTAAAATTGAAACCCCGGTTCAGATCCCCACTCGTGCTGTGGAAGCTTGTTGGGTGACCTTGGGCCAGTCACACACTCTCAGCCCTGATCCTGTTTATTATTTGGATTGGAGACTCCAAGCAGTACCAGGGTTGTGACGTGGAGGCAGGCAGTGGCAAACCACCTCAAAAACCCACAGGGTTCCCATGAGTCAGCCGTGACTTGATTGCTAAAAGCAAAACCAAAAAAATTATACGAAGTTGCATGAACTACATTTCACATTTTTTTTCAGTGCAGAATCCCTCTCAGATTGAGTTACTTTCTGTTCAGATCTTACTGAAGCAAACTCTTGAATTCCCTGGAATCTTGTAGGAAGTTGTTGTTTGGGGCCAAAAATGGATTTTTAATCACGTTGACTCTGTTTTCCTTTAACGAAGCTGCCATAAATGAATCTCTGGCTGCCAAACTTGTATTTAAGTTAGGTTGTCTTTTTAGTGGAGAGAGAATGAGAGAAATCTAGGGTTTTCCTTTCATCCCATTCTGAGTTACCACCTCCTCTTTTCAGATATACTGTTTCCATCATTGAAACGAACTGTAAGGAAATGCTGGACAGGCCCACCCAAACCTGGAGGCAGTGGCCTGCAACACTGCTGTGGCGCTCCCTTGCCACCTGCAAAAGGACTTTGTTGACAGCGCAGGGAGCAGCGAAAAGCCCTGAAACCTCCCCGCTACCAAAAAGCCGCTCTAATGGCCCTGAAGTCGACTCTAACCCCAGGAACACCTCACCCCCTCTCAAGCTGTCATGCAAACGGGACACCAGCGCAGCCCTGCCGCAGCCCAGACATCTGGGTTCTGTGACAGCGGAGCTGGGGGTTGGCCAGCTGCTGACACATCTCCCCCACTGCCGGGACCACACTGCTCCCAAAAGCCCTTTTGCCCCCCCCCCCCTTGGGATGGAGCTCTGAGTGTTGCAGCAGGAAGATGTCACATTTGAACTTGCCCTTTAATATGTTTAGTCTCAGTAGTGTCTGTCCTTCATCACTACTGACCAAAGGGAGTCTGAGGAATGTAGCCAATACCACCGTCTTGTCGGTAGCACAATCCCATTGGAAACATTTTCAAAACATTTTGGCAAAAAAAGATAGCTAGTTTAGCCTTTTCAAATCAAATGTTTTGAAGTGGAAATAAAAGTTTTCAATATGTTTGGGGGGGGAAAGCTGTGCAGAAATCCTCCCTAGAATCCTTTTTTTTCCATCCTGAAGACATTTTGTTTGTGTTGTGCAGCATGGGCCAAAGTTTTCCCCTGACTTGATCATAATAGCAGGTATTCTGAGGAGAACTTTTCAATACACACTGCTTCTAAGATTGATTTTCTCAGGTGTGCTGATGGTCACTGGAAGACATTCCGCAGTGACGTACTTGAAATAAAAACTGTTGTTTCTTAAACTAGCCCAGTTCTTTGCATGGTGCTTAGCCTTGTGTTGCCTTTACTATCTTGGTGTTAGGAAGCACCATGAAGGCACAGTTGACTTATAGTAGCCCCTATAGGTTGACCCTGCTTAACTGCTGAGATCTGATGAGGCTGGGCTAACCTGCCCCCCACCCCCCCGGGTCAGGGCACATATTAACTTAGAAAACAAGAATCTGATGCTCACCTTGGAGGAGGAGGGGTAGATTTTCCAGGCAACCACCAGGAGAAAAGACCTGCAGGTCTTATGCATTTAAGGCAACGATTCCCAACCAGGGTGCCGTGGTACTCTGGGGTGCCGTGAGCATGTCCCATGGGTACCGCAGCAATGCTACCGGGCCCCCTCACTTTTGTGGGGTCTCCCGCTGGCACCAGCAAGGATATGGAGCTGACCCAGGGGGCAGGGCCTGCCGCAAGGTCAGCAGCCACTTCCTACCCCCACCCCCCATATTTCCCTTCACTCTGGGAGGGGAAGGTGGGGGGCGTCAAGCAGGGAAACTGGAAGGGGAAGGTGGGGGGAGGATGGCAGGGGTACCATGAGATATGAAGAGTGAGGTCAAGAGTACCGTGATGTTGAAAAGGTTGGAAAACACTGATTTAAGGCTTTACTGTTTGGCTGCCTATTCATCCATGTAATTCAGACTCTGTTGCAGTTTGGGATACATTCTGTTTTGTAGTGTGTGTGTTTTTTTAATCCGCAAGGTGGTAAAAATCATACCAGGGTGGGAAGGAAAGGTTGCATCCATCAATGCTGTTCATATTTCAAAATGGAAATATTAAAAGGGGGATGGGAGGAGAGAATTGAGTGGATTTCGTGCTGCCACGAAAGGGAGAGGTTGAATGTAAACTTTGCCAACAGATGTGGATTTCAGTTGTGTCGAGCCTGAAGGGGTTTTGTGTGTAAACAGTGTGTGTGTAGGAGTGGGGAAACAAATTTAGCTCACCATATTAGAGTCCGCCACTCACGTGGAGGAGTGGGGAATCAAACCCGGTTCTCCAGATTAAACTCCACGTAGTCTTAGCCACTATACCATGCTGACTTGTCCTCTGTCCTGATCTCAGCTGACTCTCTGTCCTGATTAAGGATGTCTGCAGCCACGCCCTGGTCTGTGGTTTGCAGTTTTGGAAAATTCTTCTTTAATAAACCTGTCCGAAGGACCATCAGGTTTGCATTGATGGAACTGACCAAATGTTTGGATTCTGCTTGTCTCTCTTGGAAGGTGTGCGAGGCAGTCCCGCTGTGACAACTGGGCTGTTCAGCCTGTGTGGAGCGCTTGAGGCCAAACCTCAGTGAGACGCTGGCCCCCCGTAAACTGGAATGTTAGCGAGCTGTATCAGGTAGTTCTGATGATACCTAATAGCTGGAGTTCAGGTTTCCCCGAGAAACGACTGGAAGATGGTACTCTTTATTGGAGCACTGCCTGTATACAGATTCACAGTTTCTAATAAAGCAGCCAGATTAGGTTCGAGCTGGAGATACATGACAGAGGTAAGGTTACCCTTCTTATGCTCTGCACAACATAAAAGTGTTTCTTTGTGTGTATATCTCTGTTGTAAACCCAAATTATAATACATTGCTAGGGAACTGTGGGATTAGAATTCTGGCCATTGAAGAACTCTGGTTAGGTCTGTTAGCCAGTGAAGTATTGCTACATTTTGTGCCCCAGAGGTGATTTGTGCTAGCTGTGTAGGGTTAAGCTTGAAGGATGTGATATAATACACACTGTGTACACAGAAATGTCCTTTTTTGTGTATTGTCGAAGGCTTTCACAGCCAGAATCAACTGGTTGTTCTGGGTTTTCTGGGCTATGGTTTTAGCTCCTAACATTTTGCCCACATCTGCGGCTGCAAACAGGGGAAGCCCCTCCTAAGCCTGCGTTGTTGGCCAATGCTGTGCTGAAAATGTTGCCAGAATTGTCGGCACTTTGTACAAGCCACAGATGCGACCGAAACGTTAGGAGCTAAAACCAACAGACCACGGCCACACAGCCTGGAAAAGCCACAACAGCCAATTCTTTTTTGTGTTACTGCTTGTCTGAAATGTGTGCACACATGTCATTCAGGACTTGATTGTATTTACTCCCATTTTTGTTTGAAACATTCTCTAAATGAAGGGCATTTTACTCAGCCTGGCAGCAGTTATCCAGGGTTTCAGGCAAAGGTGGCATAGGAGCTTAAGAGCTCATGTATCTAATCTGGAGGAACCGGGTTTGATTCCCAGCTCTGCCGCCTGAGCTGTGGAGGCTTATCTGGGGAATTCAGATTAGCTTGTGCACTCCCACACACGGTGACCTTGGGCTAGTCACAGTGCTTCGGAGCTCTCTCAGCCCCACCTACCTCACAGGGTGTTTGTTGTGAGGGGGGAAGGGAAAGGAGATTGTCAGCCCCTTTGAGTCTCCTACAGGAGAGAAAGGGGGGATATAAATCCAAACTCTTCTTCTCCTGCCTCATCCTTTAAACTGGAGATGCCAGGAATTGAACCTGGGACTTTCTGCCTGCCGAGTGGATGCTGTGCTATTCATCCACAGCCTTTCCCCTCTTACTCCCCAACAGTAGCCTAGTGGAATTTTATTTTCAGGCTTAAGAATGGGGAGGTTGTGCCGGGAAGTCAGCTATCAAAGGGCGTCCTGATTTAAGATTCTTTTGGATCCAACCCACTGAGATTCGGACTGTAAGTTGATGCCGGGCTGGAGAAAGACAGTATCCAAAGGGCATCAGGAAAATTCCACTTGTGCATTGGGGCTTTTCAGCCACCATCTCCTAGACTTTCACCTGAATATGCCCATTCTGAAAGTTAGAGGAATTCAGTGACCTGAAGAACTTGGCAGGAAAGGAATACTGGCTACTGCTCTGTCCCCTATCAAGAGCCAGCGTGGTGTGGTGGTTAAGAGCAGGTGGACTCTAATCTGAAGAACCGGGTTTGATTCCCCACTCCTCCACAGGATCAGCAGAGTCTTATCTGGTGAACAAGATTTGTTTCCCCACTCCTACATTCCTGGTGGGTGACCTTGGGTCACAGTTCTCTCAGCCCCACTAACCTCACAAGGTGCCTGTTGTGCGGAGAGGAAGAGAAGGAATTTGTGAGCCACTTGGAGACTCCTTGCAGGAGATAAAAGCAGGAGATAAGTCCAAACTCTTCTTCTGCCTTATCCCTGCATGGCTCCCTTTTTAGCCAGAGTTTAACTGTCTGCTCTACATTACTGATAGCTTCCTCATCCCAGCCTTCTGGTGTCATCATGTTGTGAGAGTGATGTTGCTGCCAAGTGCACCAGGGGAAACCCTTCCTAAGCCTGTGCTATTAGCCCGTGCTGTGCTGAAAATGTTGCCAGAATTGTCACTGATTTGTATAAGCCATCTTATCAAAATCTTGTTCTTCTGGGATATTTTTAAGCCCTTTCAAGTCACCAGTATGCTGAAGTGTTAATCCCAGCATGCCTTAAATATGCCTGGGTTCTGGTCACACAACAAATAACTTTTCAGAATGGCTAAAGGTATCTGCTAAAATGAGGCTTGCCCTTTCACATCTGGGGAAGGAGTAGGATTCTTTCTGAAAGATGTGCTCCCAGGTTACGCTGCTGTGGACAAGTGCAGAATTTAAAATGCAGAGTTCTTACCGTCTCTTTGCTTTCTTGCAAGTAGTAAGGCCCAGAATAGTTTGGCATAGTTCCTACTCACTTAAGCATAAAATAAGTGCACTCTAGTTTCCTTGGAAAGTTTGTTCTACTGGAGGCGGGGAACGTCTGATTGGGTGTTTCCCTGCCTTTAGTCAGGGAGGCAGGAAGAAGTTTTTTGTCACTTCCGGGGCATTGGCTGGGTGCCCCTCCCATCTCCAGTTTACTTCTTGCCTCATCAGGGAGAGCAGCTCCTTTGCAAGGCTCTGCTGGAAAAAAAATTTTCCTTATCAACTTTTACTTAGACCAGCATCTATCCTTCTTTTGTCCTTCTTCGCTCTTTTTACCTTTCCAAACTCCCTTCCCCCTCTCCCGCATCTCTGTCCCAACCTCAGACGACAGTTTATAATAGAGTTGTTGATGGTCAGTGAAAGATCTTGTCCTGAGCTAGCAGCATGAGAGGAAAAGCACCTGCCATACAGGTATCACAGGGGCCCCCATCATGGTGCCTGCCGAGTGTTTTTAGAAAGTGGGTGGCTAAAGTGGGATCTTTGTCCAGGAGGGCTGTTGATTGGCAGTTGGAGAGCTGGTTTGGTGTGCAGATGAAAACAATAACTTTTTGGCAGGTGTTGCCTCCACAGCACAGGAATCTTCTCTGTGTTTATAAAACAACATACTTTAAAAGAATATGTCCATTTTAGAAGGCATCATGTTAAAAAGCCAGAGTGGTACCAAGTGGTGGACTCTGTCTGGAGAACTGATTCCACACTCCTCCACATAAGCAGCGGACTCTAATCTGGAGAACTGGGTTCGATGCCACCATTTTTCTGCATGAAGCTGGTGGGTGACCTTGGGCCAGTCACAGATCTCTCTGAACTCTCTCAGCCCCACCTACCTCACAAGGTTCCTGTTTCGGGGAGAGGAAGGGAAGGTGTTTGTAAGCTATCTTGAGCCTCCTTGTGGTTGAAAAAAGCGAGATGTAAATCCAAACTTCTCTTCTTCTGCTTCTTTTTTACTTTCTATTAGAGTTATGCATAGCCTCAGTCCTCAACCTTTTGTGTTGGACTCCTGCAAAGCCATTTTGTAGTTGTGCCCACCACCCCGTGTCAGAAAGACCCTGCGGGCCCAGTGAGGTTGGCGACCCCTCAGCTACTATAATGCCCATGTTCTCCCTTGTTCCCTCTCCTGGTTTCTATTCTGTGCACTGCACTGTTTTATCAGCTGTGTCTGGGTTTGAAAATGGGGTGGCCAGACAGCCAAGTTAGGCTGTTTCATGTCCCTTGTTCCGATCTTTGTCATTGACAAGTAGGTTTCCAAGGCATCACTTCCCCCACAGCATTCGATCCGTTATGGATTAAACTTTCAGAAAGAAGAAAAACTTTCTCTCTGCTGTCTTCTGTCTTAGCAGCAAACCAGCTGTTGCTGCTTCAACCACACCAGGTATCCATCCCCTAGCTACGCCTGCCTGGCTAGACAGCGCTGGGCAAGTCTTTTGATTCAAAGGGAATTTGTAGGCAGGTGCACAGGCTCACAGCAACAGGCTTGTCCAGCTATAGTTACATTCTTTGGCATCTGTTCCACAAAGTATGTGTTTCGTGTTTACACTAAAAAAATTCTCTCTCTCTCTCTCTCTCTCTCTCTCTCTCTCTTAATGAGCTATACCAGCTTTTCTTTCCTCCAATCTAATTTTCATTGGGTCTCCCTGGTTATCTAGCAGCACAAATTTTATGATCCTTTATTTTCTGTGTTCATTCTAAAAAAATCAACATTTGTGACTATTGGGTGAAGAAAAGTGTGGTAAAATGTAAGAATAGTTGTGGTAAAATGTTGTATTTCGGGTTTATTTGACATCTGCTATAGCTGGCTATGTTGACACAATTTGAACGTGTCTGCTGTCACACCTTGGCTTGGGGAAGCTTGAATTCTTGGTATTTGCTGCAGAGAAAACTGATATTAAGCAGATATCTGGAGGGAGAGTTTAAAAGTTGGCTTCCCTAGTTACAGGCCTTTTTTCCAGGGGTCTCCTAACACAGTCAATAAACTTCAGTCTGGTAGCAGAAGAGTTTTTTCCTCCAAACTTTTCTATCCCTGCTGGTATCCTCCATGTGATGTACATACCGTGTATCCCCGAAAATAACACAGGGTCTTATATTAATTTTTGCACCAAAAGATGCATGAAGGCTTATTTTCGGGGTAGGGCTAATTTTAGGGGAAATACGGTAACTTCACAATTCATTAAGGTGGGCTCTCGGCAGCCCCATTGTTCCCCTGTCACGTGTGATGCAAGCTGCATTCTCATTGGCAGGGAGCACCCTGCTGGATCACGCCATCCTGATCTGTAACTACCAGTAGGGCTTATTTTTGGAGTAGGGCTTATATTTTAAGCCTCCTCCAAAAATCCTGAAAAATCATGATAGGGCTTATTTTCAGCGTACGGCTTATTTTTGGGGAAACACGGTATGTGTGTATGCCTTTAGGTAAACTAGTTTTAGTGCCATCTCTACCCCATCCCAAGATCAGTATGGGAGAGCCTCATGCAGTTCTAGCGCAATGTCTGCAGGTTGTAGTTGGAAGTTTCACGGTCAGTCCAACGAGACCGCTTCCATTTGTATACCGGCGTGGCAAGGTGCAAGACACAAACTTCTCACAGTGATGCAAAGCTAAATATTTGTGACGAATTCGCTGCGGTGGGGAACATGATCTATGGAAAGCAAGTTAACCTTTATTTGTCTGAAGTTGTTTGCTTTTGCATCTTCTGAATAGGAGCCGGTGCTGTCATTTCAATTTGAACCATTGCAGTAGCTCTCCAGTGTGAAGGAACAGGAGTGATCCAGAAACAGAAACATTTGTTAGCACTTAAAAATAAGCACTTTTCCTGATCTGGGGAAACATTTTCATGTGAAACGGTAAAAACATGTCCAAGCAAGCAGTCAAAGGCTGTGAACAGCCAAGGACAAATTCCATTAGATTTAATTGAAAAGAAAAACACTTGCCTGCCAGAAACCTAGATTAGTTCACAATTTAAGCCAAGGCCACTGCTGTTTCATGTACATACCTCCTACCCAAACTTGGGAGTGGTTTTTAAACTGTAAAAGTGGTTAAGGTACAGCCTTTTTCAAATTCATATCTCCCCTGCATTCTGATAAATTGGTCCTTAAAGTGCCCACATACTCCCTGCAGGTTGATTTTTTTTTGTCTTTGAACCATACTCCTTAGTGCTAGAGATTAAATATAGATGCTTGAAAGGAGAGACTGAAATCTGTTGGCCGCTGCAGGCATAACCGCCTTTGTAAGATGAATCCTGTATAAAAGCATATTAAATGCCACTTTTGCGAAACCGCACAAGCACTCTTGCCCTGTCCTTGCGTGGCGCACATGAGTGAGTTCTTACACAGTGCTCTTTGGTACTTCTGTTCAATTAGGGCGTTCCTTTGTATCGACTAGGCTCATGCTGTCAGTCAGAAAAAGGATCCAAATTTGAGAGCCCGAGAAGGCTTCACTCCAGCTCATTCCGTAGTTGGGACTTTTAAAACAACCCATTTGTCAAAGCAAAATTTGTGTTGGGGTGGATTTTTTTCTTCACCTAGTTGACGTGATCCAGTTCCTAAAATAGTCCACATAATTGTTGGAACAACTTGTGCCATTCTAGAGTTTTCTTTCTCTGAGGAATTTTTCTATATGTAAGAACTAGAGACGGAATTATCTGAATGCCGAAGAATGTCATGTGTTTGGGTGCTGTGTGGTTTCCGGGCTGTGTGTGTCATGTGTGTCATCTAAAGCTAGCTCTGTGCCTGATGTGGCGGTCCATCCTTTCCAGGTGCTCGGGGGCAACCCCTGTATTTTATGCGCACCTGGCTCATTGTATGCCTGTCAATTTGCAACAAGTACTGTATATACCAGTGGTGGCGAACCTATGGCACAGGTGCCAGAGGTGGCACTCAGAGCCCTCTCTGTGGGCATGCGCAAACCCCCACATCTAGGCTGGCCTGGGCTACTGGGCTCAATTATTAGCATTAAAGCTAATACGTAGCTTTGAGGAAGCAGTGTAGGTAACCGTGAAGTGTTGTTAAACCCCACTGATTTTCATGTGAAGAACTAAAGTGTGATCCTTTACCTGGGAGTAAGCTCGGTTGCTGGCAATGGCGCTTGCTTCTGAGTAAATCCTCCTAGGGTCGTGATTCACCCATTGGAAGAGTTGCACGGTTGCTTCAAAGCAAAGCCACCAACTACCACCAAGCTTACTCCCGAGTAACACACACCTTGGAGCCAACCATTTTTTCTAAACTAAAACCTCAGTATTCAGGTTAAATTGTTGTGTTGGCACTTTGCGATAAATAAGTGGGTTTTGGGTTGCAGTTTGGGCACTTGGTCTCGAAAAGGTTCGCCGTCACTGGTATGTACTCATGTATAAGTCGATCCGAATATAAGTCGAGGCACCTAATGTTACCACAAAAAACTGGGAAAACTTATTGACTCGAGTATAAGTCTAGGGTGGGAAATGCAGCAGCTACTGGTAAATTTCAAATATAAAAATAGATATGGTCTGGCGCTATTTGGGGGTCTCTGCTACTGACCCCCAATCTCACCAATCCCAAAATCTCTGCCACCGACCTCTCCATCCCACAGCTTGTCCAGCTCACCCAGGTCGACTGGCTGTCACCTGCCAAGAGCCAGGGGCTGGCCGCCGCCGAGAAGAAAGCAGAGGCAGAGAAAGCGGCTGAAAGGGGGAAGGCAGAACAGAAGGCAGGAGAGAGCAAAGACGGGAGAGGGGGAACGCCACACAAGAATTAAGTGGGACCCTCACTTGCGTATAAGTCGAGGGGGGGGGGCTTTTTCAGCACAAAAAATGTGCTGAAAAAGTAGACTTATACTTGAGTATATAAGGTATCTGTTATTCCGATTTCACAAGCTTCATTTGTGTGTGTTAATGTGCCATCAAGTCGCTCCCAATTCACGTCCTCCAAAACGTCCTGTCATTAATGACCTTACTCAAATCTTGCTGACTGAGGCTTCCTTTGTAGAGTCACTCCATCTCATGTTGGGTCTTCCTCTTTACCCGCTGCCGTCAACCTTTCCTCAAATTATTCTTTTCCAGCGAGTCTTCTCATAACGGGGTCAAGGCATGACAGCTTCAGTCGAGTCCTTTTGGCTTTTAGGGGGCAGTCCAGAACCCACTTTTCTGTAGGAGGGACTGTATCCCTGGACAGAAATGGCTACTATGGTGGAAAATCTGAAGCTGCCACTCAAGAATGAGAACTCTCTGCTCGTACTACTTGGTGGCAGAGACACAAGGCTACCCAATCGTCCCCACAGAAGAAGAAGGTTTAGATTTACACCCCACCTTCCTCTCATGTAAGGAGTCTCAGAGTCGTCTACGAACTCCTTTTCCTTCCTCTCCCCACAACAGACACCTTGTGAGGTAGGTGGGGCTGAGAGAGTTCTGAGAGAACTGTGATCAGCCCAAGGTCACGCAGCAGGTTTCGTGTGGAGGAGCGGGGAAGCAAATCCAGTTCACCAGATTTGAGTCTGCTGCTTATGTGGAGTGGGGAATCAAACGTGGTTCTCTAGATTAGAGTCCACCTGCTCTTAACTACTACACCAATAGCTCTCATGGTGATGGCTATCTAGCAGTGCCCAGGGCAAGTTGTTAACCTGATGTCTGCGTACTGGACTTTCCTAGCTAGCCAACAGCTGTGTGGCTGCAGAGTGCTGAACTGGGCACCCTTGTTCCTCTGCTGCCACATTGTGAACCCATCCTATGTTTGACCTCTGGCTTGCCTGCCCCATGGCTGCTTTTCATTGGCAGTGCCTCTCAGCTCCCCAGTTCCTTGTTTCACCAGCCGCCCTGGTCCATAATGTTTGGGGCATGAGGTTTGGGGCCGCTGCACATGTGTGTTGCCTGCATAAAAGGTCTGAGCTCAGAATGTGAACTTCCAAGTGGATGCCAACGATCCAGGGGGCATTCATTGAAAATGCTGGGGGGAAGAATTAGGACTAATAAAAGGAAACACTTCTTCACGCAACATGTGATTGGTGTTTGGAATATGCTGCCACAGGAGGTGGTGATGGCCACCAACCTGGATAACTTTAAAAGGGGCTTGGACAGATTTATGGAAAAGTTGATCTATGGCTACCAATCTTGATCATCCTTGATCTAGGATTTCAAATGCCTTAGCAGACCAGGTGCTCAAAAGAAGCAGCAGCAGAAGGCCATTGCTTTCACTTCCTGCACGTGAGCTCCCAAAGGCATCTAGTGGGCCACTGCGAGTAGCAGAGAGCTCGACTAGATGGACTCTGGTCTGATCCAGCTGGCATGTTCTTATGTTCTTATGATCCAGCGAAATGCACAAATGGATTCTGAAACCAACACTCCCAATAGTATTTGAGATTTCTCATGGATTGGAGCAGACCCAAAAGCTGTCGAGTGCCACTAGTAGTGGGTGTGAATATCTGAAATCCTCATGTGATGTTTTTGTCGCAGCAAACAGAAGAGGATGCAGGGTTCGCTTTGCCAGCAGAACGTAAGAGAACCCCTGCTGGATCAGACTTGCTCATCTAGTCCAGCAGCCTGGTTCTCGGAGTGTCCAGCCAGATATGCCAAGAGGCTCTTAAGCAGGGATGGAAAGGAAGTGTTTCCCTTTGCTCTTGTTCTGCAGGGCCATCTGCAGAGATCCTCTGCCTCTAAACAGAGAGGTTTCTTCAGCCCCCGTGGCTGATGACCATTGATAAATGTATTGTCAATTAATTTGCTGGCTGCCCTTTGTAAAACCATCTAAACTGAAATTACGACGTGTATTCCACATTTCTGTTAATTACATAGCGTGAAAGAGGTATTTCCTGTTGACTCCTGACTTGACTTCATCCGGTGGCACAAAATTCATACCACATATAATCATATAATCCTCTGTTGTGTGCTATCCTTTGTCTCCCCCCCAAAAAAACTTAAAATCTCCCAAATAATTTAGTGAAGGTGCTCTGAACCTTCATCTCATACCCTTTTCTATATGTTTTCCGACTTTGTCGCTTTTGAGATGAGTATCCCAAGTGCTCGTGGATCTGCTCAAGGCCCCAGCTGTTTTATTTTTAGTCTGATTCTTGATGCAAGTTTTCGTGTGTCACGCTCCTATGTGGAAAAGCGTGCATGCCCATGAAAGCTTATACCGTGAATAAAACTTTATGGGTCTTAGAGGTGCCAGTGGGCTCAAACTTTTCCCCTCCTCCTTCAGACCAACACCGCTGTCCACCTGAATTTATTTCCCATCTCTTTTCTAATAACCCTTTGCATGGAATTGACAGTTTTCACCGCAGCCACTCACCGAATTGGCCTTTGCTCTAAGCCGTCCGACATCATCCCCCAATTTTTGTCCTAGTTATAATCTGTCCCACTAAAAGATAGAAGTGCAGTTCCGCATTGTTCGGAGGAAGTGAAAGCAGTGTGCTTCCACTGTAGGAAGAAAGTCGCGATGTTAAGATGGCTGCCATGGATAAAGCCGATTTTGTATGATCCCAAGGGAAGTCGAGTCCGCTCTGGTCAGTATTTGTATGGACAGCCACCAGGGAAGTCCAGGATCATGACACGGAGGCAGGCAGTGGCAAACCATCTCTTATCATCCATTGCCCTGAAAACCCTAAGGCAGTGGTGGCAAACTTATGGCACGCGTGCCAGAAGTGGCACTCAGAGCCCTCTTTGTGGGCATGCGCGCCGTCGCCCCAGTTTGGGCACTTGGCAGTGGCATAGCGCCAAGGGGACAAGGGGTTCATGACGCCCTGGGCGTGCGCCCCTGCAGGGGTTGGGGGGGTTCGGGGCATTCCAGGGCGGGGACTTGGCAAGGGCGCAGGGCACAGTTTCCCCTCGCTCCGCCCCTGGCACTCAGTCTCTAAAAGGTTCGCCATCATTGCCTTAAGGGGTTGCTATGAGTCCATTGTGACGTGATGAATAAAAGGTGGATGGCCCAGGCTAGCTATGAGACCTCAGAAGCTCAACAGGGTCAGCCTTAGTTAGTACTCGGAAGGGGAACCACCAAGGAAGTCCAGGGTTGTGATACAGAGGCAGGCAATGGCCAACCACCTCTAAACAGCCATTGCATCGAAAACCCCATGGAGTCGCCATAAGTTGTCTGTGATTGACAGCAAAAAAGGAAGGGGTTCTTTACCCCAGGATGTACCTTTTCCGACATTGAACTTCATTTGCTAAGTTCTCCTTCACCCTGTTTGGAGAAATTTTCTTTGACTTCTGCCATCCCAAATTGGTGTCATTTACAAGGAGTAGGTAATGGACAAACCTTGCGATTTCACCAGTCGCCCTGAAATTCAGGCTACACCAGAATGAGTTGTTTAACATGGGTCCAAATAAGCCTTCCTCAGAATCCCGATGCGTGACTGCTTTTGTGAGAACAGTCTGTTTACTCTTACCCGTTGCTGCTTATTTAACCTATGAGAGGACCGGTTTCCTTTTCTCTGACCCACGGAGTTTGCTCAGGAGCTTTGGTAAGGGGCTGTGGAAGTCTAGTTGTATCACATCTGTTGGATTGCCCTTAATATGCATGTGGAAAACACTCCCAGAGCACGGCATTGCAGCGGTGGGTGAAATTGACTCTTTATCTTTTGCTGGAGGCTTCCTAGTGTGATTCTGACATAGCACAGCTCTCACTCAGTCTACAGGCAGTAACAGTCAGGATGCCACAACCTCCCGGGTTCCCTGGAGACATGGTAAGACCAAGGTGTCAAGACCCCTGCCCCCCCCTCAATTCCTCTACATCACTGTAACCTCTGGTGTTGTGATGCATTTTGTTTGTGACCTTCAAAACAGATTTGTGGGTCAAATGGCCATCTGCTGCGGGAGCGGGGGGAGGACCAAGAACGATTTGTTCTTCCTATGAATTTTCCATTAGATCCAGCCCAATATCTAGCCACCATGATTCAAGTGATATCCGGATTAGGCTACTGTAATGTACTCAGCCTGGAATCACCATTGAAGAACGTTCCAAAATGGCAGCTTATTCAAAACGTGTCTCCAGATGGTTGTGGCAGGCTCCTTGGAGCATACAGCACCAACCCTAAGAACATAAAGAGCCTGCTGGATCAGACCAGAGTCCATCTAGTCCACCACTCTGCTACTCGCAGTGGCCCACCAGATGCCTTTGGGAGCTCACATGCAGGAGGTGAAAGCAATGGTCTTCTGCTGCTGCTTCTCCTGAGCACCTGGTCTGCTAAGGCATTTGCAATCCTAGATCAAGGATGATCAAGATTGGTAGCCATAGATCAACTTCTCCTCCATAAATCTGCCCAAGCCCCTTTTAAAGCTATCCAGGTTAGTGGCCACCACCACCTCCTGTGGCAGCATATTCCAAACACCAATCACGCGTTGCTTGAAGAAATGTTTCCTTTTATTTAGTACTAATTCTTCCCTCCAAAATTTTCAATGTGTGCCCCCTGGTTTCAGTATTGTGAGAACCTGTCAGTTTAATTGGATCCCACTTGCCAATACAGGTTATTTGCCTTCACATGACCCCATGGTCAAGGACTTGGCCTACTCCTATTCTTACCTGCCTCTGTATTATACTATCTGAAGAGAAACCAGAGCATTTAATTTGTGTATTAAACCTGCTCTAATGCTGCTTTGCCTCTATATTTGTATAAGTTAATAGTCCCTAAATGGAGACAAGCATATATGATTGCATGTTGTGGTTCACTTCCAAGAGTCCAGGTGAAGGGCCGCCATTTACTAACTCCTTCGAATTGCAGATTCTCTTAACCGCCAAATGAACGTTAAATTTGCCCCTTTTCCAGATATTATGAAATGAAGGTGGTTTTTAGTTGGTCTAAATCAGTGGTGGCGAACCTATGGCACGGGTGCCAGAGGTGGCACTCAGAGCCATCTCTGTGGGCACTCGCGCAGAGTTCATCATGTGGGAGGAGGGTGGAAAATCACACACACACCCCATACACACACACACACACACACACACACATATAGGCTGGCCTGGGCATGATCCTTTATCTGGGAGTAAGTTTGGTTACTGGCAATGGGACTTGCTTCTGAGTAAACCCTCCTAGAATCGTGATTCACCCGTTGAAAGCGTTGCACAATTGCTTCACTAAGCTTACTCCTGAGTAATGTGTGCCTCAGAGCCAACCGTTTTTTCTAAACTAAAACCTCAGTATTCAGGTTAAATTGCCGTGTTGGCACTTTGCGATAAATAAGTGGGTTTTGGGTTACAATTTGGGCACTCGGTCTCGAAAAGGTTCGCCATCACTGGTCTGAATCAAAACTGTGTGGCGGAATTCTGTTTTGCAGTTTGTTGTGAAAGTTTTAAAAAACGAGTATGTGGCTTATGGGCAGTTAAACTCAAATAAACTATGAATTACCTGTGTATTGAGGGCCTCTTCAGGGGGTCTGCTGTGTATACCCCAGTTCATCTTCCCTCCCCAAACCTGTGAAATACAATCAGTGGCTATTCAGACTGGTGAAGCCACAGTCATTGTCGGACTCAAGGGAGTCCTGCCTTGTTCTTCTCCTGTCAAAGTCAGCTTTCCCACCTGGGGGGGGGGGGGAGAGATTTTTTTAGGTGGGTGACTTGCTGCTGTTCTGGTTGGCTGCAGCTGCTTCCTTTTGTTTCTACTTTTTTTGTGGCGTTTAATGGTAGCTGAGCTTTTTATTAGCCTCCTTGAAGCTTACTTGAAAAGGCAGGTTGTAAAAATCTTAATCAAGGGGGGGGGGGGGGTTAGAATGACCCAAACGCCCTGTGGCAAAAGGGCCGATTTGACCTTGGCTAATAACGCTCTCAAGAGAGATCCGGATTTTCGCTTCCTTTGCGACGGGGGGATACTTGGTTGTGGCTTCCCACGTCTGGCTTCCCACGTCTGGATCATTTAAATGCAACTTGGAGGACTGGGTGAAGTGTCTGAATTTTAAGCAGCTCTTTTTGTCTTGTGCCCTGCTGAGCAGTTGGTGCAATGTTGGTTTGGAGGGCTGGCCTCCCGAGGAAATACTGAACATGCTCTCACAAGCAGGAATGCTGTGTATAGGCAGCATCTTGGTGCTGGGCATCCTTTTGAGGTAGATGGAATTACCTTCCTTGACTTAGGTGCTTTTGAAAGATTGGGTTTCCAATGGGATTGCGTCAGCAGCAAAAATGAAGAGAGTTCCTGTACAGACCTCATATGTCCCAGTTCGGCCTCTGCGGTCAGCAGAGGCCAATCTCCTGGTGCCCCCTGGCCCCTCTGTGATGCGGCTGGCCTCTACTAGCACCAGGGCCTGACCCCTGACCCCTGCCTGGTGGAACACTCTCCCTCCAGCTGTCCAGGCCCTGTGGAACCTTGGTGAGTTCTGCAGGGCCTGTAAGAGTGAGTTGTTCCACCGGGCTTTTGGGGAGGCTGGCCACTGACGGCGCCCCCCCTTTAACTCGGTGGCCCCTATTGCATCTATGGGGCCTTCCGTTCCCCTCTCCCGGGGCGGGGGTTTAAATTGTCGGACTCTGTTTATTATCTGTGTACGCTGTATTTATCTGGTTTTAGTTATTTTGATGTTATGGAGCCATATTTATTTTTATATTTATAATTCTGATTATGCTCTTCTTGACCGTTGTGTTTTCTTTTATGTTGTACACCACCCAGAGCCCTTCAGGGGTGGGCAGTACATAAAACAAATTAATAATAATACCCTGTTTCCCCGAATATAAGACATCCCCTGAAAATAAGATGTAGTAGAGGTTTTGCTGAAGTGCGAAATATAAGGCATCCCCCGAAAGTAAGACATAGCAAAGTTTTTGTTTGGAAGCATGCCCGACAAACAGAACACAGAAAAATAAAACATCCCCTGAAAATAAGACATAGCGCATCTTTGGGAGCAAAAATTAATATAAGACACTGTCTTATTTTTGGGGAAACACAGCAATAATAATAATAATAATAATAATAATAATAATAATAATAATAATAATAATAATAATAATAATAATAATAATAATAATTGGAACCTTAATGGTGCACTGGAACCTTTGCAAAAAGTACGGCCTGCCCTGTAGCAAGACCTGGTACGAGCACAAGCCAGAGAAGATCACAGAAAATGAAGAAGCAAAAATACTCTGGGACTTTAGAATACAGACAGACAGACACCTGGCACACAACACCCCAGAAATAACAGTGGTAGAGAAAAAACATGTTTGGATCATAGATGTTGCTGTGCCAGTTGACAGCAGGGTAGAGGACAAAGAGCTGGAAAAGATCACAAAATACAAGGACCTACAAATTGAAGTCGAACGACTGTGGCAAAAAAGAACAACAGTAATCCCACTAGTAGTCGGTGCTCTAGGAGGAATCCCAAGAAATCTTGAAAAACATCTGGAAAGCCTAAACTTAGACAGAACATCAGTCCACATGCTGCAGAAAGCAGCACTTCTAGGAACTGCACATATTCTACGCAAATACCTCTAATATCCTAGGTCCTTGGGAAGGACTCGATATTCAGAGATGAATTCCAGACACTTGTGCTGTGCTGTAATGTGTATAATAATAATAATAATAATAATAATAATAATAATAATAATAATAATAATAATAATATGTAATATCCTTTGTCATTTTATTTCCTTTCGCCGCAAGTCAGATATAACAAATACTTCAGGCTGCAACGGTCACGTCAGTCTTTGCTCAGCTTCGTTTCCTAGATTCTCAATCTGGAAAACCACCAGTAGCCGATGTGGTGGTAAGCGGGAAAGCGCAGTGCAGCTGGCTGAGAGTGATGACTCGCAGGCCTCCTTCCCTTTTCCAAAGGAATCTTGCCCTCTTTCTTTGTTAGGTCAGCATTTCAGCTTGATGATTTTTGACTGTAGGAAGTTTTATGGACCAACTCTTTTTTTTCTCTTCACTTAGCCAATTGTTTAGCATCTTCTGGCATTGGAAAAAAGTATTTGGAGAGTGCTGAATGTTGGCTGTGTGCTGTAAAATACGGTAACTTTGCTTTGAAGTGGGTTCCAAGATTATTTTTTGTACAGTAAACATCTTGTTTGATAGGGCAACTACATTTGTGTCCAGTAGCACCTTAGAAACCAACAAGATTCTCAACATATAAGATGTTGGGAGTCAAAGCATCCTTTGTCAGATACTTTGACTCTCAAAGTCATACGTCAGAAATTATGTTGATCCCTAAGGGGCTGTTGGACTCAAATCTAGTTGTTCTACTGCAGACCAAAATGAAATCACTCAACAGGGTATGAACACATTTTCCTAATGTGTATTCTTAACTGAAAATATTCTTTTCTTTTTACAGGTGCAAAGGATTCTGCTTAGATAGCTGAACAATGGAACCTGAGATTATCCGAATGTACTCGTCATCCCCGCCGCCTCTAGATAATGGAGCTGATGAGGAGGAAGACGAGGAGTTTGGTGATTTTGGTGGCTTTTCGGGTGACGGCAGCACTAGCGTAGGCTTTGACTTTGCATCAGACTATTCAAATTCAAAGGAAGAACACAAATCTCCATACAACGCTGATTTTTCGAGCAGCGTGGATGGCATTATAGCCTTTACGACTGTTAGATACGTTAACGATGCGGACCGCGTTGCAGAACTTCCCAATTCGATGAAAGGGTTTCCTGACGGCCCTAGCAAAGAAAACTGTGAGTGTCGAAGTCTGGGCTCATCGCTTGACGAATTAAACTCAGTAGGGTTGAACAGAACTGAGAAGTCGGAGGCACCGCCCTCCGAAATTATTTGGACTGATAGAAAAGCTCCCAGTCAAGACCAACAAATAGACAGCTGTAACGGTGGGACACCTCAGTGTCCAGAAGTGCTAACGAATGGGTTTGCAGCATTGGACGCCGCAAATCCTCCAGGGACAGATAATCCGGACAACACCAGTGACTCAAAAACGGCTCACGCTCATAATCCTTTGAATTTAGATTCTGCGCCCAGCGCGGTACAGGACTTTGCCGATTTTGCCACGTTCTCAAACAAACCGACAACCCAGGTAGAAGAAACAGGAAATAAAATATGCAAAAATTCTAAAGGATCAGAAAGCGTGCGGGAAAGCAATACTATAAATAGCACTGAACAGAGGGAATCTATGAAGGAAGTGGCTTCAGATAGAAGCCGTGAACATGAAGGGGGGGCTTGCGTTGAAGGTGAACCGGTCTGCATTTCAAAAACTAATGTAGCGATCCACGAAGGCTCCGAGGGTGAGCCGGAAAGTACAGCACTGGACAGTGTCCATGTTTTCTCTTCCATGCGAACAAATGTGAATCCAGGAGGCACGACAGAAGGTATTGAAGGCAGAGAAAAGCAGGACGCCAGAATTAGCCAAGAAAGTGACTTTTCTCAAACTGGTGGAACTGCAAGTCCACTAAACCTTAATGTAAATAGTGTTCAAGATCTTAGCAGTTTTCCCGGAGAAGGGCATTTTTCTGAAATGGGGAAGAACAGTGAAAGTGAACATAGACGGGCCTCATCTAGTGACTTAAATGAAGATGACTTTGGCGACTTTGGCACAGTAAGTAGTAGGTCTCCTGCATTTGCGGATGGGGGTCAAGTTTTGGCGAGCCATGAACATTTTCAAAACCCTTTTGAAGAAAAAAACAACAAGCCGAGTAATGAATGTGGAGACCTCCTAGGTAGAAGTGGTGAAAATCAGCCCTCGGTCATGGTCGCGCCTTCGGAACCGGATGAGATTTCCCTCTCTGGGTTGGCAGAATGCCAGAGAGCTGGTTCGGGTTCCGGCACCGAGGTCCGGCCTCCGGCAGAAGGGGAAAACGGGAGTGATCGTGAGTTCGGAGACTTTGATTCGGTAACGAAACGGGGCCCCGATGCTGACGAGTTTTCCGACTTCAGCTCAGCTGGTTGTAACCAAGCGACCGAGTGGAACGCCTTTGCGTCTGAGCCAGAGGAGAGCTGTTCTTGGGCTGCTTTTGGAGACGAGCAGGTCGACGCATCTCCTCCTAAGAAAGACACGTGGCTGGCACATAGGACAGACGCAACAGCTGGCGCTGATGACTCAGCACTGTGTAACACGGACAGTGTTTCTGTAACATCTTTCCAAGGAAGTGGCAGCAGGCAACTGCATGAATTGCCACCTGCAACCCAGGTAACTACAGTAGCTGTTGTATCAGGGTTTCCAAGAAGGGCTATGACTTGGGGATCGTTTCCTTCCGCTAGCTTTGTTAGGGAGAATTAACCTATGATCTCTTGATTCGTTCTTCGTCCTTCCACTAGCTTTGTTAGGGAGAATTAACCTGTGATCTCTTGATTGTGTATTGCTGGCTGATACACAAAATGCACAATACAATACACAAAATGCACAAAAGCTGGCTGAAGAAGCTAAATGGGGCTGTATTTGGTAGAACCACAACATTAAGACAGCTTCCCAAGGTTATTTTTTAAAAAAACCTTTGCTCAGAGGCAGTGGTGGGATCCAAAAATTTTAATAGGTTCCGGTGGTGGTGGGATTCAAACAGTGGCGCCACCGCACACACGCACCTCCAGTCCCTATTGGGCAGGGAGGTTGCTTTAGTAACCCCTTCTCGGCACTCAGAAAAAATTAGTAGCCACTTCTAGAGAAGTGGTGAGAACTGGTTGGATCCCACCTCTGCTCAGAGGGCTGTGAGAACCTTTGTGGCCCCAACACCCTTACCCAAGTATCCCGTAAAGGTAAAGCTTGTCCCTTGTGCAAGCACCAGGTCGTTACTGATGCATGAGGTAACGTCACATCACGACATTCAATAGGCCGACTATGTTTATGGGGTGGTTTGCCATTACTTTCCCCAGTCATCTACACTTCACTCCCAGCAAGCGGGGTACTAATTTTATCAATCTCAGAAGGATGCGAGGCTGAGTGAAACTTCAGCTGGCTACCTGAAACCATTGGAACCAAACTTGGGTTGAAAGTAGAGCAGCAGTGGCGTAGTGGTTAAGAGCAGGTGCATTCTAATCCGGAGGAACCGGGTTTGATTCCCCGCTCCGCCGCTTGAGCTGTGGAGGCTTATCTGGGGAATTCAGATTAGCCTGTGCACTCCTACACGCGCCAGCTGGGTGACCTTGGGCTAGTCGCAGTTCTTCTGAGCTTTCTCAGGCCCACCTACCCCACAGGGTGTTTGTTGTGAGGGGGGAAGGGAAAGGAGTTTGTAAGCCCTCTTGAGGATCCTATAGGAAAGAAAGGGGGGATATCAATCCAACTCTTCTTCTTCTTCTTATAAATCAGTTGTAACTTAATAGCCCTTTCATATATACAGATATATAAACTAAGAGGAAGGAAGTGACATGGAACTGCCCAATCTTGCCTGATCTCAGGAGCAAATCAGGCTTGGTACTTGGAAGGGAGACCACCAAGGAAGGCTCTGCAGAGGAAGGCTATAGCAAACCATCTCTGCTTGTCACTTGCCCCTTGTTGTGGTTGCTATAAGTCAGTTATGACTCAATGGCACTTACATATATGTGTGTATGTATACGTATACATACACATACATACATACATACATGCATACTTATTTATTTATTTATTTATTTATAAAAAACTAAGGGATTGTCAGCCCCTTTGAGTCTCCTTGCAAGAGAGAAAGGTGGGGGATATAAATCCAAACTCTTCTTCTTCTTCTCTTCTTCTTGATTGCAGTGTTGCATCTTCGCAGTCTGCGCCATGGGGCTCCTTAACTGTTCTCTAGCGGCACTTACTAGTTTGGGAACAAAAGGTTAACTTAAAAATAAATTGACTCTCTGTGATGAAAAAGGACCATGTCCAAAGCTGTCCTGCCGCCTGACTGTGCTGCTCGCGCATCATCACAGAGTTCCGTTTCCTTGGCCAAAGCGGCCTGTTGTGGCTTGACGCTAGATGCCTCCTTTTAAAACGAAAACAAAAGTCTTGACCATAACAGGGGTTGTGGAGTTCGATACTCAGTCGTGCTGGGAAGGGAGAAGATGATGCGCGAGAAACAGTGCAGTGGAGAGATTCGAACAGGGGTCCCCAGGCTTTTTGTGCCTGCAAGCACCTTTCAAATACTGGCACCGTGTGTTGGGTGCAGCCACAAAAAAGACTCCGCGGAGCCACCCGTAAAATGGCTGTTGAGGCTTCCCTTCAATCATACAATGAATGTCCTTGTGCTGTGGTGTCAGTTGCTGCCAAAGCAGTATTTTTTTTTAACAATCTGCACAGCCAATCAGAAGTCTTGTTGGGCAAAAGCCTCACATGACCCCACCTACTTCTAAAAGTACACGGCAGGCTCCAGGAAAGGTTTTTACTTTCGTGGTACCCCATTGGGGCTCCTGGGTTAGCGTGTCAGACTAGGACAGTGGTGGCGAACCGTTTGCACTCCAGATGTTATGGACTACAATTCCCATCAGCCCCATGCCAGCATGGCCAATTGACTGATGGGGATTGTAGTCCATGACATCTGGAGTGCAAAAGGTTCGCCACCACGGGACTAGGATCTGGGAGATCCATGTGGGAGCCCCCCACCAAACCCTGGAAGCTTGCTGGGTCACCTTGGGACAGTCAGACCCTCTCAGCATAAGCTACCTGGCCGGGTTGTTGAGATGCTAAGATGGAGGAGGGGAGAATGTTGTCAGCTGCTCTGAGTCCTCTTTGGGGAGAATGACATGAATGAAGTCAATGAGGGATTTCGTTGGACTGAATGAAATAGAAACCTGATTGTCACCCTGAGGCATCGAAGGCAAGGCGCTTAGTATTCTTTACACAACAGCATGTTGAACTGGCGTTTCAGTGTAAAGCTTGTCATTGGTCTGGCCAACACTGAATTCCTTTCCCTGTGATACATTTCAGAGTGGAATGACTGCTGAGGGCAACTCACACGCGCATTAAACCCACAGCATCAGGCTTCCTGCCTATGGGCAGCCCACTCTGTACTTAGAATCATAGAGTTGGAAGAGACCCCAAGAGCCGTCAAGTCCAACCCCCTGCAATGCAGGAACACACAGTCAAAGCACTCTTGACAGATGGCCATCCTACCTCTTTTTAAAAACTTCCAAAGAAGGTGACTCCACCACACTCCGAGGCAGTGCATCCCACTGTCGAACTGCCCTTACTGTTAGGAAGTTTTTCCTAATGTTTAGGTGGAATCGCTTTTCCTTCACCTTGAACCCATGACTCCTGGTCCTAGTCTCTGGAGCAGCAGAAAACAAGCTTATTCCCTAGCCAACTTGACATTCCTTTAAATATCTAAACATGGCTAATGTCACCTCTTAACCTTCTCTTCACCAAACTAAACATACCCAGCTGCCCAAGTCTCTCCTCACAGTAGGGCATGGATTCCAGACCTTTTACCCTTTTCGGTTGCCCTCCTCTGGACCCGTTCCAGCTTATCAATATTCTTCCTGAATTGTGGTGCACACAAACTGCACACAATATTTCAGGTCTAACCAATGCAGAATAGAGAAGTACAGTTACATCTCTTGGTCTAGACACTGTACTCCTATTGATACAGCCCAGAATCGCATTGGCTTTCTTGGCCGCCGCATCACACTGCTGACTCATGGTCAGTTTGTGGTCTATTAAGACTCCCAGATCCCTTTCTCGTGTACTGTTGTCAAGCCAGGTGTCACCCATCCTATATCTGTGCATTTCATTTTTTTTCTGCCTAAGTGTAGCATCTCACATTTATCTCTGCCGAAATTTTGTTTTGTTTTGTTTGTTTTGGCCCAGCTCTCTAATCTGTCCAGGTCATTTTGAATTCTGGCACTGTCCTCTGCTAGTGAGCAAAGGATCAAGGGCAATCTGGGTTTGAACATGTGCCTAGGAGTGCATGAAGAGTCATTGACCCTACCTATGTGTTGGAAGGGAGCCACACCCATGAGAAATTTCATGCAAAAATTCCAGAACTGCTGATGCCATTGCAAGGTTTTCACTTTTCAGGGTGTCGGCAGATGCCTGTGGAGCTGTGACTTGGTGACAGCCCAGACTTCTCAAATGCCACAGAATGCCCTTGGCCAGTATTTACCTTCATGTAAAGATTGCCCAGGCTCACCCATTCTCATCAGGTCCCAGAAGCTAAGCTGGGTCAGCCCTGGTTAGTATTTGGATGGGAAACCCCCAAGGAATACGAGGATTGCTATTCAGAGAAAGGAAATGGTAAAGGTAGAACCAGGGGGCATTCATTGAAAATGTTGGGGGGAAGAATTAGGACTAATAAAAGGAAACACTTCTTCACACAACGTTTGATTGGTGTTTAGAATATGCTGCCACAGGAGGTGGTGATGGCCACTAACCTGGATAGCTTTAAAAAGGGCTTGGACAGATTTATGGAGGAGAAGTTGATCTATGGCTACCAATCTTGATCCTCCTTGATCTCAGATTGCAAAAGCCTTAGCAGACCAGGTGCTCAGGAGCAACAGCAGCAGAAGGCCATTGCTTTCACATCCTGCACGTGAGCTCCCCAAGGCACCTGGTGGGCCACTGCGAGTAGCAGAGTGCTGGACTAGATGGACTCTGGTCTGATCCAGCAGGCTAGTTCTTATGTTAAGCTACCCTCGGTTGAGCTTGTGTCTTGAAAACACCCAAAGAGATTGCTGTTAAGTCAACTGCAACTTGACGGCACTTTGCCCGCACACAAAGCAGGTAAATAAAAAGAGTTACACATTTATTGTATGCAGAACGTACAGGGTGGATCATAAATAATAACTGAAGCTGTTCACTTTAATGCTCAGTTGCAGCAAATGCTCGAATTGAAATATTTGATTGGGGAGGAAAAACCAGTAAATCAAGTATTTCTTTAAGCATTCAAGCAACTTGACATCTTTATGCGGAAACTATTTCTGGAATGATCTTTTTAAAATGTAAAGACTGGGCAGTAGGCGCTTGTCTGCTGTTCAAATCGGAAAGCAGTTAAGATGTTGACACATAGACGCTAACTTATCAGCGGGATTTGGTTTGTGTAGATTGCTATAGTTCCTGAAAGGTGGAGAAACAGCTTGGGGTACATGACATTTGAATCGGGCAGCCTCTCCCGGATAGAATCACCATCCATTTAAAGCACATATCCAAGAGACTAGCACAGGGGTCTGCAACCTCTGGCTCTCCAGATGTTCATGGACTACAATTCCCATCAGCCCCTGCCAGCATGGTCCAAGGTCACCCAGCATGGCCATGGGAACTGTAGTCCATGAACATCTGGAGAGCCACAGGTTGCAGACCCCTGGACTAGCGCATGTCTGGTGTGGCACCTTCAGCTTCAAGGTAACATGAAATTGACTTCTGGTTTAGACCCAGCTGAACATTTCCAGAAGCCCTTGTGGAAGTGTACAAAAATATTGCATTGTCACTTTGCACCACGTTAAATGCACTGTATCCCAACTTGCATTTCCACTTACAAAAGGCATGCAAGTAGTAGTAGAAGAAGAGAGTTTGGATTTATACCCTACCTTTCTCTCCTGTAAGGAGACTCAAGGTGGCTTACAACCTCCTTTCCCTTCCTTTCCCCACAACAGACACCTTGTGAGGTAGGTGGGGCTGAGAGAGTTCCGAAGAACTGTGACTAGCCCAAGGTCACCCAACAGGAATGTAGGAGTGTGGAAACACATCCGGTTCACCAGATAAGCCTCTGCCACTCGGGTGGAGGAGTGGGGAATCAAACCCGGTTCTCCAGATTAGAATTCACCTATTGGGACTGATTTGTTTTGCAGTCTGTCTAGCACTGTCTCTTGCCTAAGTAGGGCTGCGCTGCGTGTACGTTCCCATTCATGCATCTCTGGATCCAGCCCATTAAGGCGACCCATCTTACGGTTCTGTATCAACAACGGCAATCCGTTCATTGCTGTTGGTCAGATCAATGAATATTGAGGCATGGACCATCTTTCCGTTTGGAAAACTTCCCCACAACTCTGATGTGCCCAAGGGTATTTATTTTACTTTATTCATACCTTCCTTCTCTCCCCAGGGATGATCCAGAGTGGCTCCAGCATTCTAATCCCCCCTCTGTTTTACTCTCACGGCAGCCTTGCGAGGTGGGCTAGGCCGAAAATGCGCTTGGCCCAAGGGCACCCAGCAGACGTCCATGGCGGAGTGGGGATTTGAAGCTGGGGTCAAATGACTCTAATCACAGAGGTGCTCGTGTTTCAAGGTTTTATATACCTCTCCGCAGCTCCGGCTTCTATTACCGAAGGTGCAGATGACTGGGGAAGGCTGTGGCAAACGACCCTATAAACACAGCCTGCTTAGTAAATGTCATGATATGATGACACTTCAAGGGTCAGTAAGGACCTGATGCTTTGCACAGGGGACTCCTTTTAACACAACATGAATGTTTCATTCTGACTTTCCATGCTATGAATGTTCCCCCTATCCCTGCCAATGGAAATGTGATGGGGAGTGTCTCAAGCGCCTCGGATTGCAACGGGGAGCAAGGGTGAGCACACAAAAGCTCTCGGGAACGGTGGCAGTCATGCATAGCAGGACAACCTTTTTTAAAAACAGCTGCTGTTGTCACTGTTTCCAAGAGTTGTTTCCTATGCACCCTTCCCTCCCATGGCCAGTAACCATACGAACATAAGAACAAGCCAGCTGGATCAGACCAGAGTCCATCTAGTCCAGCACTCTGCTACTCGCAGTGGCCCATCAGGTGCCTTGGGGAGCTCACATGCAGGAGGTGACAGCAAGGGCCTTCTGCGGCTGTTGCTCCCGAGCACCTGGTCTGCTAAGGCATTTGCAATCTCAGATCAAAGAGGATCAAGATTGGTAGCCATAAATCGACTTCTCTTCCATGAATCTGTCCAAGCCCTTTTTAAAGCTATCCAGGTTAGTGGCCATCACCACCTCCTGTGGCAGCATATTCCAAACACCAATCACACGTTGCGTGAAGAAGTGCTTCCTTTTATTAGTCCTAATTCTTCCCCCCAGCATTTTCAATGAATGCCCCCTGGTTCTAGTATTGTGAGAAAGGGAGAAAAATTTCTCTCTGTCAACTTTTTCTACCCCATGCATAATTTTATAGACTTCAATCATATCCCAGATGAGCTCCTCTGGCCAAGAAAGCATCACACCCTCCTCATTAAGAAGAGCAGAGCATCCCGACGCTCCCCAAGGCCCTCTGGTTATGGCTAAGGGGTGGGGGAGCAATTTCTGTCAGGAACATTCCTAGGCACCTGGGTGACCTGGCACCTGGGATCTGCCAAGCCTTCCATTAGATTGCCTTTCCAGAATGAGATGGTTGGGCTAAATTGCAGCGCATCTAAAAAGCTTTCTCACCCTTGATTAATAAGTACTGATGAGATCTACCCTCAGTCCATCACCCTGAGGACCCCTGTACGTCTTTATGATTTCATTCATCCTGTTTGTGCATATGCTTGAATTCTTGATAAAGCAAATTTAAGGGAAGCAGTAGAGAGGCATTGAGAAATGGGGCGGGCATGCAGTTAAGAGTATGTACAGCAGGGGTCTTCAAACTATGGCCCTCCAGGTGTTCATAACTACAATTCCCATGAACCCTACCACTTGGCCATGCTGGCAGGGGCTGATGGGAATTGTAGTCCATGAACATCTGGAGGGCCATAGTTTGAAGGCCCCTGATGTAGAGGGTGATATTTGGTTTTGAAGAAGAGTCCATATGCTTTGTTAAGCTTGAAAGAAATAACCAATCAATAAAGCATTGGTGACTGTCTTTCGAGTATTCAACGGATGCCACAACTGTGTTCTTTTGTTCATGTAGTTGGATTTTTTTATAGCCTTGTGTTCTCTTACCGTTAATGGAATCTTTGTTTAGAAGGAATGTCCTCAACTCGTTATTTTACGTTTACCTCTCCCTTGTTCTGAAACTGCTTGTGTAATAACATTTCTTGATTTTGGCTGTCCTGATGCAGACAACGCTGTTGAGTCGTCTAGAACGAATATTCGAGGTCTGTTTTCCTGGGGTACCCGTTTCTGAAATAGAAGAAGAGATTACTCCTCTGAATTTCTTACTAGAGGATGGTAATGCACCTGGACGGCCACAGGGGACCGTGGGAGAAAGGTACAAACCATTTCATGCATTCAAATAGAGAGAGGCTTACATGTAAATATCAGGAGATTGTATTGCAGTTCATGGATGCAATTTTAGTTGAGCTCTCACTTAACAAAAAATCCCGCATCAGTACTGGTTGTACTCAGCGGAGTACGTAAGGTGCCCCAGATTAATCTGCTTGCTGTCTTTGAAATACAGTGGAACCTCGGTTTTCGTTGGTAATCCGTCCGAAAAGAATCGATGAAAACCGAAACCAATGAAAACCGAGGCAAACTTTTCCATAGGAATCAATGTAAATCCAATTAATCCATTCTAGGCACTCCAAAAAACATACCAAAAACGCATTTTTTGGTGAATAAACATAGTGTTTAATGCTGAAAACAGTAACAAACAATAACACTAGGACCAGCTTCAGAGTCAGTGGACCAATGTCACACCAGAAAGCTGTCCAAAGAGGTCTGTTTCTGATGCCTCTTTAAGATTTGTCTGAAATGGGGCGAGACATTGTCATTTAACAAGTTGCAGACATGGCCTGCAACAGCTTTGTCCGGGTGATTTTTCTCCCCAAACCCCGCACCTTACTTCAAATCGATGAAAACCAAGGCAAATGATGAAAAACGAGACAAATTTTTCACTGAAAAAATCGATGAAAACCGAAACCGATGAAAACCGAAGGCAACGAAAACCGAGGTTCCACTGTATATAAAGGCCCTTTCCACACAAGTCACATAGAGAACTTTTTCAGAATGTTTTCGATCCCCCCCCCCGCCTTTACCACAACGTTTGTCCACACTCCCCTCCTGCAAGCATTTCATGGCTGCTGTGAAACTATGCTTTGTTGATTTGTTGCTTCAATGCTCTGTAGATCCGTTTAACCAATACTTTGTTGATTTACCTAAAAAAAAAACCACACAAAATGGCAAAAATGAAAAGGTGAAGGGGGAAAGGAGTGAGGGGAGGGATGTGAAAAAATGGCCGACCAGGCACCGTGGGGAAAGTTGGGTGACAGAACAGAGGCGTGAAAAACGGCCAGCCTTTTTGGTGGGAAAGGTAAAACATGTCAAATATGCATGCACTGTGAGGGAAGCCGGCTTGGAAAAGTTTCAGTGAAAAGCAACATAGTAAAAGTTTTTCAAAAACGAAGCGAATGATGCTTGAAAACGTTTTCGGAACCAAACCGGGGGGGGGGGGGGGGGTTGTGTGGAACTCCAGGAAGGAAAAGTTACATTAGTGGGCTGGAAACGATGTAACCAGCTTGTGCAGAAAAGGCCAAAATGATGTACAAATTATTTAGTTTAATTAAGATGTGGCCTTATTTAAACAACTCGGACCCTGGTCTTTGTGAAGAGATCGCCAATTTCATTGCGGAGATAGTTGAGAGTTCCCAGTAGAACGTATTTGTTGTGCTCCCCAAGGAGGGCCTTTTATCTATCATGTATTCATGCATTTGTTCCTGATTTATGTAACTCTTTCTGACTAAGCCAGTAAAGGCTTATGTATGTGGATGTGGCCTTACAACTTATGCTTTCTTTATGATTACTTATTAATATTTTGAATTCTAAGCGTATACCACACTATCAGCCACAAGCATTGTTTTCCAGTTATAAGGAGAAACACTTAATTGTTGCGAGTGCCGCATGACTAGCACCATGTTCTAAATGTTTCGTGTCGGACTATGAGTCTAATTGACATTTCTAAGCATGCCGATCATTTAAAGACACACACCCCTTTTCCCAAAAATGTCTGAAGCTGCTGAGTCCTTTCATTGTTCAATCTCTGCTTCACATGACTTCTAATTGGCTGTGCAGAGAGCTGCTGGATGTGTGGGCGGAGCTTCAGGACATCCACGATGCATACGGTCTGCGCTACCAGTGGGGTGGTTCTCACAGCAACAAAAAGCTGCTCTGCTCCTTAGGAATCGACACGAGAAACATAGTAAGTGAGCCATAAGCAGTTTGTTCTATTTGGGGGGTTGTTGTCGATGGTCCAAAAGTGGTGCTCTGACAGGAGGCGGGGTTGTTAAAAATAAAGGCCAGGGCTTGGTTAATAATCATCAATTACTAGTTGAAAATCCAACCTGTAGGCCTTGTACCTAACTTTCTTTCAACCAACCCTCAATCTGCTTGGAGCCTGGGAATAATGAACAAACTTCTTTCTATAGGTCTAGCTCTGGTAATGTATTAGAAATGGGTTTGCATACATCAAAATATATAGTTAGTCAATGACGTCGAGTCGAAGAATGAGACGACCGGGGTGCTGTGTGGTTTCCGGGCAGTATGGTCGTGTTCTAGCAGCATTCTCTCCTGACGTTTCGCCTGCATCTGTGGCTGGCATCTTCCTAGGATCCTCTGCAGGCGAAACATCAGGAGAGAATGCTGCTAGAACACAACCATACTGCCCGGAAACCACACAGCACCCCAGTGATTCCGGCTGTGAGAGCCTTCGACAATACACTGAGGTGATCCTTCTTCCAAGCTTGTATAGAGGATCTAGCAGAACCATGTTAAAATGGCCCATTGCTTTATTTCTGAAAATGTCATCGTTAAAGTTGGACACCCCTCCCCCCCCCTCCCCCCAGATCCATTCGTCTTGAAGCCAGAGACTCATCGCCTCTGGCCTGAGGCAAGGTTCCTTGCACGCAAGGAAAGTCTGCCTCTAGCTGAATGGCCCCAGGGGACCCAACCCTGTTAGAAAACAGAAGAAAATATTAAGCCTCTGAGTTAACACATTGCACTGTAATCATAATGAAATATCTTATCAGCTCTTCACAGGCAACAAGAAGCAACCTGTTATAGTTCCCATGTACGCAGCGGGATTGGTAAGTCGAGCTTCTTTGCAACTGTTCTCTCCAGTGACCTGCGGTCTCAATTGGAATTTTTCACTTGAGCGCAAAAACAGTAATCAACCGGATTGTAATTAATGGTGTTGAGTAGCGGGTGTTGTTCCTTTGCATCTTGATGGAATATCCTCCATAGGATAAAGTGCTCTCTAACTCAGGTTCTTGTCAAAGCCAAGAAATTGTAGCCCTTTAGTAAATAAAACAATATTCTCACATTAGGTTACTAATCCTCCGCACAGGAGAAACGATCAGAACAATTGTGATGGTGTAAAGGATTATAAGTGTAGTTTACTCACTCTAGTCAAAGGAGTTTTTTTTTTAATGCAGGTGGTTGCTCTACAAGAGAGCCAGCATGTAGTGGCTAAGAGTGGCGGATAACCACTAATGGGGAGAACCGGGTTTGATTCTCCGTTCCTCTACCTGAGCAGCAGGCTCTAATCTGGTGAACTGGATTTGTTTCCCCACTCCTACCCATAAAATCTGGGTGACCTTGGCCCAGTCACAGGTCTCTTAGAACTCTCTCAGCCCCACCTACCCCACACGGTGTTTGTTGTGGGGAGAGGAAGGGAAGGAGTTTGTAAGCTGCTTTGAAACTCCTTATGGTTGAGAAAAGCGCTGTATAAATCCCAACTCTTCCTTGTTTTGTTTGCAGCCCCCAGGGTTACCACGCGGGTCATCCATGTGTGAATCTGATCAGATGTAAAAGTGAATTCAGCATTCACTGCCCTAGTTTTGTTCCCTTGATCAGTTCCTGATGAAAATGAGAGGGTGGTAACAGTAGAGACAAGAGCCTTTGCTTTCCTGCAGGCACTCTTACTGTTTTTGTTTGCTTAATTTTCTGGGTAAGCCACGCTGAACTGTGGAGAAGCGAGTTCATAGGTCGTCATCCTAGGGGAGCGGATGATGTTTCCCTGGAAACCTGTCAAAATCCTTCCCTTTTGGGAAGGAGCAGCAGTGGCGTAGTGGTTAAGAGCAGGTGTACTCTAATCTGGAGGAACCGGGCTTGATTCCCCGCTCTGCCACTTGAGCTGTGGAGGCTTAGCTGGGGAATTCAGATTAGCCTGTGCACTCCGACACACGGCAGCTGGGTGACCTTGGGCTAGTCACAGTTCTTCTGAGCTCTCAGCCCCAGCTACCTCACAGGTTTTTGTTGTGGGGGGAGGTATGGGAAAGGAGATTGTCAGCCCCTTTGAGTCTCCCTTCCGGAGAGAAAGGGGGGATATAAATCCAAACTCCTCCTCCTCCTCCTCCTCCTTCTTCTTCTTCTTACCTCAAAGAAATGGTCAAACTTTTCCAAACTTCAAATACTTTTGGCTGTCCAGGGAAAGAGTGAAGTGAGGGTCAAGTTCTGTTAATCAGTTTCAAAATGTCAGAGCTATTTTTCACCCGGAATAAGGCCCTCAAGTGCTTCCTTACTGTGAGGCCAAGGAATATTCAGCTTTAGCCTGCGGGTTTTTCAATTTCTTCCCCCAAGCCTTGGAGGAGGCGGCTAGCTGAAAGTTTATCAGGGATTCCTCAGTTTGGCTATTTGGGAGTTTGGGAGTTTGGTTGGGCATAACCAAACGAGATTTCTGTTCATGAAGACAAGAGAGAGAAGGTAAGCCCAAGAATTTGCCCAGGCTCAAAGCAACACACCACCATTGAGCACCACATCTGAACTAAACCATCATTTTCCTTTGAGTAAACCTAAAAACAACCATCGGCTAGCTAGATTTCTCAGATTAAATGACACCGATCACCATCTCAAATTTGGCCATGTATCTTGATTGCCAGAGCAGTTTTTGTATCCCAAGTTTTTTTTAAAAAATGCCTGTCCTAACTTCTATTCAATGTTTGTAAATCCAAAATCCTACTGCTCAGACTTTCAGTTCCTGTTTCGTCAGCAATTGCCACAATAAAACACATCAAAATGAAGATAGTAGTGGGAGGAAGTGGGGAGGGGGTCCGCCGGGCCTTCAGCAGGGTCTTCAGTTGGTCGAAAACGTCTGGCTTTCAGTTGGTCGGAGAGCGGGGGGAGTGCCGGCTATATGGCTTTTGGGGTGGGAAGAGGCGGAAGGGCTCTGCGGGTCAGAAGAAATCGAATGTTCCCACCAGGATCCCTCTACATAAGAGCATAAGAACAAGCCAGCTGGATCAGACCAGAGTGCATCTTGTCCAGCTCTCTGCTACTTGCAGTGGCCCACCAGGTGCCTTTGGGAGCTCACGTGCAGGAGGTGAAAGCAATGGCCTTCTGCGGCTGCTGCTCCCGATCACCTGGTCTGTTAAGGCATTTGCGATCTCAGATCAGAGAGGATCAAGATTGGTAGCCATAGATCGACTTCTCCTCCATAAATCTGTCCATGCCCTTTTTAAAGCTATCCAGGTTAGTGGCCATTACCACCTCCTGTGGCAGCATATTCCAAACACCAATCACACGTTGTGTGAAGAAGTGTTTCCTTTTATTAGTCCTAATTCCTCCCCCCAGCATTTTCAGTGAATGCTGGTTCTAGTATTGTGAGAAAGAGAGAAAAATTTCTCTCTGTCAACATTTTCTACCCCATGCATAATTTTATAGACTTCAATCCTATCCCCCCTCAGCCGTCTCCTCTCCAAACTAAAGAGTCCCAAACGCTGCAGCCTCTCCTCATAAGGAAGGTGCTCCAGTCCCTCAATCATCCTTGTTGCCCTTCTCTGCACTTTTTCTATCTCCTCAATATCCTTTTTGAGATGCGGCGACCAGAACTGGACACAGTACTCCAAGTGCGGTCGCACCACTGCTTTATATAAGGGCATGACAGTCTTTGCAGTTTTATTCTCAATTCCTTTCCTAATTATCCCCAGCATAGAGTTTGCCTTTTTCACAGCTGCCATGCATTGAGTTGACATTCCCATGGAACTATCAACTAAGACGCCCAAATCCCTTTCCTGGTCTGTGACTGATTGCACTGACCCTTGTAGCTTGTATGTGAAGCTTTGGATTTTTTGCCCCTATGCTGCATCACTTCTGGTACTTTTTTTTGCTACATTGAACCGTGCATTTGCCATTTCCTAGCTCCACTCACCTAATTTATCAAGGTCCGCTTTGGAGCTCTTTCTCTCAATCCTTTGCGGTTCTCACCACCGTACATAATTTGGTATCATCTGCAAACTTGGCCACCACGCTACCCACTCCTACTTCCAGGTCATTTATGAATAGGCTAAAGAGCACTGGTCCCAAAACGGATCCTTGGGGGACACCACTCCCTACATCTCTCCATTGTGAGAACTTCCCATTTACACCCACTCTTTGCTTCCTGTTTCTCAACCAGTTTTTAATCCATAGGAGGACTTCCCCTCTTATTCCTTGATTGCTGAGTTTTCTCAATAGTCTCTGGTGCGGAACTTTGTCAAAAGCCTTTTGGAAATCCAAGTTGACTATGTCCACTGGTTCCCCCTTATCCACATGCCTGTTTACATCCATGGAAGAGCAGGACTCACAAGGTGGAGGAGGGTTCCGCCATTGGTGGAGAGTTCATCATCGGACATTCAGTTGCTTAGCCTTTTATTGTTTAGGATTATAATCAGCTTCGGAAAACAATTCCGTTTTTCTGGCAAGGGAATAGAAACCAACTTTTCTTTGATGTTAAAAAGTCATCCAGGGGTATCCCAACATTTGCTTGAAAGCCTATCAGAGAATACTGTTTCTTGAGCATCTGCTTGATTGTTGCTTCTCCTGATACGTGCGGTGTCTTATTTCTAGGGTATGTTAGAGCCTACGAAGGAACCTCTGAAACCCATATCTGCGGCAGAGAAAATAGCTTCAATAGGACAGACTCCCCCCGTCTCACCAGAGATGAATATCTGTGCGGCTGATCAGTTCCAGGTAAAAGGAAGCAAAATCCATTTGGGGTCTTTTGCCGGGCCAAAACCAAAAGGCTTCGAGCTGCGTGTGCCGCGGGCGTCCCGCACAGCAACTGCTTAAAGCCTTATGGTGCGTTGGCTTCTCAGGCGTATCACTTTCCCCTCTGCAGCTCCCTTGGGAATGGCCCTCGGGTGGTGGAAAGGGGTCTCAGAACGTCGCCTCCGGTTGCCCGCCAACACAAGCAGAGGAATGTCTGCAAATGGCTGCTTTAACCTCTTCTGCCCTAACTGTTCTTTGCTTTTTAATAATCAGCAAACAAGCTACTCTGACCCCCAGCGCTGCACTTAATAACGGACCCCCCCTAATGCAAGGCTGAGCTCTCCCAGGAAGCTGAAATGACCAAACTGAGTCTAATGTACTTTGGTCACTTTATAAGAATGCAAGAGTCACTGGAAAAGACAATAATGCTAGGAAAAGTGGAAGGCAACAGGAAATGAGGAAGACCCAACAGGCCTGTCTCGGTCAGGGAAGCCCCGGCCCTCGATCTGCAAGTAAGACCGTGAATGATAGGACATTTTGTAGGCTATTAGTTCATAGGGTCAGCATAAGTTGGAACATATCCATAAACTACGTACTTTCGGCCTATTGGATTTTTATGAAGAACCTCTTTGGAGGAAGTTCAATGTGTGTATGTACATACATACAGACACCTGGCTTCTCTTTTCAGTATTTAGTAACAGACTTCATAGACCTCTAGGCTCTCCTTTGAGGGGTGAGCGGGGGTCCTTCATAGACCACTAGGCTGTCCTTTGAGGGGTGAGCGGGGGTCCTTCATAGACCACTAGGCTGTCCTTTGAGGGGTGAGCGGGAGTCCTTCACAGACCACTAGGCTCTCCTTTGAGGGGTGAGCGGGGGTCCTTCATAGACCACTAGGCTCTCCTTTGAGGGTTGAGCGGGGGTCCTTCATAGACCACTAGGCTGTCCTTTGAGGGGTGAGCAGGAGTCCTTCACAGACCACTAGGCTCTCCTTTGAGGGGTGAGCGGGGTTTTTTCATAGACCACTAGGCTATCCTTTGAGGGGTGAGCGGGGGTCCTTCCCGAGGACCACTTCCTTCAGAGGCTCTCCTTTGAGGGGTGAGCGGGAGTCCTTCATAGACCACTAGGCTGTCCTTTGAGGGGTGAGCGGGAGTCCTTCACAGACCACTAGGCTCTCCTTTGAGGGGTGAGCGGGGTTTTTTCATAGACCACTAGGCTATCCTTTGAGGGGTGAGCGGGGGTCCTTCATAGACCACTAGGCTCTCCTTTGAGGGGTGAGCGGGAGTCCTTCATAGACCACTGGGCTCTCCTTTGAGGGGTGAGCGGGGGTCCTTCATAGACCACTGGGCTCTCCTTTGAGGGGTGAGCGGGGGTCCTTCATAGACCACTGGGCTCTCCTTTGAGGGGTGAGCGGGGGTCCTTCAAGGGTTCACTGGGCCTTGAATGAGCAAGTGCATTGACCCACTGGGCTCTCCTTTGAGGGGTGAGATGGGGTCCCTCCATACACCACTTGGCTCCCTCTCCTTTGAGGGGTGAGCGGGGGTCCTTCATAGACCACTGGGCTCTCCTTTGAGGGGTGAGCGGGGGTCCTTCATAGACCACTGGGCTCTCCTTTGAGGGGTGAGCGGGGGTCCTTCATTGACCACTAGGCTCTCCTTTGAGGGGTGAGCGGGGGTCCTTCATGGACCACTAGGCTCTCCTTTGAGGGGTGAGCGGGGGGCCTGTGAGGAAGGGAAGTGCCTTCTGTGATCTATTTGTGTCCCAACATTCAAACATAATCTCAATGGACCTGGTTTAGGTAGATTAACTGACCTGGATGGCACAGGCCAGCTTGAGATCGTCAGATCTCAAAAACTAAGCAGGGTCTGTCCTGGTAAATAATTGCATGGGAGACCACCAAGAACAAACAGGATCACCCCTCGTGGCAAACCACCTCCAAACATCTCTTGTCTCGAAAACCCTGCAATTGGCTACAACCTGACTGCACATTCTGCCTACTGTAGAGGTTGGGAAGGTTATTTTGTGTCCCATTGTTTCTTTGTTTCTTAGGTTCCTAACCCTCTCTCTCCTGTTACCACAGGCGAAGAGTGGCTAATATCCAATAACACAAACATAGCAATAAAACCCAGTGCTTTAAAATAATATCCCATAAGGAGGAACAACCAGAATTACGGTATCCTCCCCCATACACCCACATTAATTATGAACCAATAAAGTAGGAGGGAAGGGAGGCCAGCCAAGATAGGTAAAACCGTTGCTGACCTGAACCGTAGGCCTGACAGAACAGCTCCATCCCATAGGCCCTGCAAAACTGCCATAACTCTTGAAGGGCCGTGGTGTCACTTGACAGAGCGGAGAAGGCTTTAGCTTTGGCGAAGAACCGACACTTTTCGGGCTAGGGATTGTCAGTAAGTTGCTATTCGCATAGTAGAATGCTCTTGGGGGACAAACAAGGAGAGGCGATCGCACAGAAACAAGTCTCAGATAGTTTAGGGCAGGGATCTTCAAACTATGGCCCTGCAGATGTTCATAGACTACAATTCCCATGAGCCCTACCACTTGGCCATGCTGGCAGGGGCTGATGGGAATTGTAGTCTATGAACATCTGGAGGGCAGGGGGCACCCTCAGTAACCGGACTCCCCAAAAGCCCGGCGGAACAGCTCAGTCTTACAGGTGCTGCGGAACTCACCAAGATCTTTCCTTCCATTAAAAGTTGCTCCTCAGTATTTGCTCTTCATGCTGCTTCTTTAACCCCATGGAGGAAATTTGGGGTGGGGCGGGGCTCAGTGGGTTGTAGAAAGTGAGGAGGAATTCTGCTTCGCTCCTCTTGCGACAGTTCGGGTTCAGCTCATAGAATACTAGTAGTGAGGTCCAATATGTCCATTTTCCTTTCAAATTTCCCTTTCCAAGGGTCCAAAAAGATCATTTCATAGGAAAATGTCAAAGAGTTGTTGTCAGGATTTATTTCGTTTGGGTAGGTACTGAGTACCTTTTGGGAGTGACTCTCCCGAGAAGAGGAACTGGCAGAAATCTGAGCAACCATATATGTAATTACCCTTGCTTAATTGATTTATAGGCAGTCCTCTTAAACATTTTCTAAGGTGGTCGCTGGTATCCTACACGGTGTCAAAGGAACAGAGGCCCCTTCTGCACACGCAAAATAATGCGTTTTCAAACCACTTTCACAACTGTTTGCAAGTGGATTTTGCTATTCCGCACAGCTTCAAAGAGCACTGAAAGCAGTTTGAAAGTGCATTATTCTGCATGTGCAGAACGAGCCAGAGATTCCCAACCACGTGCAATTCCTGAGAACAGCAGCGGCATAGTGGCTAAGATCAGTAGCTAAGAGTAGGTGTACTCTGATCTGGAGGAACCAAATTTGATTCCCAGCTCTGCCGCTTGAGTTGTGGAGGCTTATCTGGGGAATTCAGATTAGCCTGTGCACTCCCACACACGCCAGCTGGGTGACCTTGGGCTCGTCACAGCTTTTCGGAGCTCTCTCAGCCCCACCCACCTCACAGGGTGTTTGTTGTGAGGAGGAAATGAGTTTGTAAGCTCCTTTGAGTCTCCTACAGGAGAGAAAGGGGGGATATAAATCCAAACTCTTCTTCTTCTATTTGTAGGATTGCCAGTCTTCACATGACAAAATGCAGTGATAAAGTGGAAAGAGAGGTGAAATCCCCCCCCCTTTCCATCACCAAAAAGCAGAGGGAAGACTTCACCCCTTTTCCCTTCCTTTCTGCAGCTCTTTGCCCCCCCCCCCCCCAAAAAAAAATGGCTGTTCATCTGCACAGGTCCCACAACCCCAGAGGCCCAAAGGGACGGTGAAGGGGTGAGATAAATGCAGGTGGAGGGGATCGGCACTCTCTCGGTTCTTTTTAGGTACAAGTCCATACATTTTAAAACACTGACAAATGGTGTGTTGGGCTGGAACTGGAGAGCAGTGGGGGGTTTTCTGCCCCGTTGCCCCAAATAATTTCTGCTAGGGTCGTCTCACTGATGTGGTAGGTCCGTGGTGGGGAACCTTTGGCACTCCAGATGTTGTGGACTACAATTCCCATCAGCCCATTGCCAGCATGGCCAATTGTAGTCCATAGCATATGGAGTGCCAAAGGTTCGCCACCACTGTACTAGGTCCTGGAAGGTGGCATGACACTGTGGCTTGCCTCATTGAGTCTAAGCAATAGTTGCCTTGCCCATTTTACGCGTCTTGGCCTGGCAAGCCCCCAAGAAGCAGACCTGACTCGCATATCGTTTTCCCGAGGCACCGCTCGGTGGCGAACCAAGAACAGTTGGAATTCACGCTTTTGCTTGCATGCCGGAGGGACCTCACGCAAGACGTTTTGTGATGCTGTGACCTTTTGACCTGACTGTAAAATTCTGATTTCTGACTTTTCGACTCTAGGAATCTCTACCACCTGTCCAGTTTGACTGGAGTAGCAGTGGCCTTACTAACCCCTTAGATGGTACGTCTCTGCGTAGAGCCTCTAGCACCAGAGCTAGAGTTAAGAAAGCTACAAAGTTCAGACAAACATCTCTCTGCTGATTTATTTATTTATTTATTTGTTTATTTAAAAACTCTATATTAACTTTGGAAATTCAGGCTTTCTTTCTTCATTTCGCTGTGCCCAATTAAATCAGTATATATAGCGTTAAAGAGCAAGGTAAGCCGTGCACGGAATTTCTGTTCCTTCCACGGATCTGTTCTGTGAACAGTTCCATTCGGCATTCTGGGACTGGAGAAACCGAAGTGGTTTTTTACCCGACACGCTTTGACTCCCGCCCCAACCATATCTTGGGAATTTCGGACTTTGTCAAATTTCCGGGTGGCAAAAAACCCACCCCCATGCCGCGACGCCTTTTTCGCCAACCGCTGTTTCGAACAAAAGAGGTTTTGTTTTTGGCTGTGCACAGATTGCGTCTGCCAAAATGCTAACGCGCTAGATTTAAAATCAGTATATATATATATATTTCGTTCATGCTTCTAGCGAATTGCAAAGCGGTTGTGTCGTTGCACCCTTTCTGTGGTGTAAGCACCGAGAAAGTCAACCCGGGGTTCACATTTAAAAACTGCTAAACGAAACAAGCTGGAAGAGGGGGGGCTCTTCGAGTCTCCACTGCCTCGTATTGGGAAATGCCCCTAATTCCTGACCAAGCGAGTGTGACGTCTTTGAGGGACATAATCACCTAATCGCTCTGTGATTATGTCCAGGGATATGAAGGAAAGCCTGAATGGACCTTCTCACTTTTGTCTGGTGTCTTATGACTTCAACCAATTCCTCATGCTCTCTTCTATCTACTTCCTTTAAGATGTATCTGTTTCTGATTTCTCCCCCACCCCCTGTTTTTTTTTATTCCGTATTAAAGGGGAACAAGTATAATTTTACCATTGAGGGGCTGGATCTGTTTTGGCACCCCTGTTACCGTGTTATTCGTGCTTTGTACCGAACTGCTTTAAAGCTAGTCAGTCGCCTACGGTCAGCTTTCCTTAAGCTCTGTATTAGCCAAGAAAATGGCGTGGCTTTAAAGTTAGACGAACGGTTCTGACATGTTTCCCTTTAATGGGGTGCGGGATCTTTGGGGATTTTTCTGCTTCTGTCCATTGAAAAGAGATTCAAATCCGGGCTAGCTCTCTGAAGGTGACTAGTGTCGAATTCCTCGCTGCGTTTTGTACACCATGATGTACGCGGACTTGTTTAACATCTTTTAGAATTCTGCAAACTAACCTTGTAAGCACTAATTGTGTCAATTTCTTTTTTTAATTAAAAAAAAGACTGTAATGCGTACTAATTTTAACTGGCATGTTCAAGTGTGTGTCTTACCCCCTTTTTATACATAAATCCCTCCCTTGGCTTACCTTCTATATGGCTGCCTACCAATACGGTCACTGAATTCCAAGCTAGTGGAGGTTCCACTCTTCTGAATCTTGATTTCTTTGGGCCCGTGGAGGACAGTAGCTCTTGCTCCACCACCACCACCATCCCAGGTCAGCCGACTGCTAAAACACTGCAACTTTAATCTTTTTTTTAACATTCTTGACTAAAACAGCATGAGCCACATCACATGACTTTCCTACAAACAAGGAGAATACACCTCCCTGCCTCTTTGAAACGGCCTCTGTATTTGCAGGGCACCAGGCGGGGTGGGGAATTCCAGTGTTATTTTAAAAAGAAAAAAAAACAATGCAGGAAATAAAATCAAGGATTGTGAGTGGAGGTATCTGCAGCAATTGGGGGCGAAAGGAAGTCTTGCTAAGAGTGGTGCCTAGGTGAAAAGACAAGACTTTCCGATGGCCGTCCGTGAATTTCGTTGAAACTGGTTTCATTGATCTCTGTAGTTGAAGTGTACAGGGAATGGTTACCAATAACCTTCCTGTAGGAGAAACAAAATTCCTCAACTGGAAAGACCAAGTGCTGTTCTAGAGTACAGCGATGCTGTTGGCATTGAAGACTAGAAAAGGATTGTAGTTCTGTGAGGCAGTTTGGATGAAATTACAGAATAAGTGCTAATTTTTGGACGCATGCTCTGTTAAGGCACTACAGACTTTGCTCTTTGGCACAGCTTGAGTTTTGTTTTCTCAAACTTTTTACATTGACTTGTTTGTCAATGGATGAAGTCAAACGGCAGAGAGATTCACGTCAGAGTTTGACGTGAAATGTAGGAACCGTGCCACGGGACGAAGCCTTGTGGTATAGTGGTTGAGGGCAGGTGCGCTCTAATCTGGAGGAACTGGGTTTGATCCCCCGCTCTGCCACTTGAGCTATGGAGGCTTATCTTGGGAACCAGATTAGCTTGTTCACTCCAGCACATGCCAGCTGGGTGACCTTGGGCTAGTCACAGTTCTTCGGAGCTCTCTCAACCCCGCCCGCCTCACAAGGTGTTTGTTGCGGGGAGCGGGGAGAGAAAGGAGCTTGTAAGCCCCTTTGAGTCTCTTTGCAGGAGAGAAAGGGGGGGATATAAATCCAAACTCTTTTTTGTGTAACCTTTTGAACGTCGTGGAAGATTTCTTCTAAACCAGGGGTCTGCCTACCAATGGGGAGAGCCACAGGTTGCAGACCCCTGTTTTAAACGATTGGGGCATAGTCCTTCCTCACTATGCCCAGTTACCTACATGGGGAACCGGAGTCAGATTTTCCCACCCTCTGTGTTCCAGACCATTGCAGGCAATAGAAAAACTGTGCATGCCTCCCATGTCCTAATCCAGCCTGCATTCCTTGACCAAGCAGAGAGGGTAAGAGAGAGAACACCCAAGGAATGCATGTAGACTTCTCCCTTCCAAGTAATAATTTGGTATCATGCATGCAGTTTAGGCCAGATATATATTGGGGAAGAAACAAGTCTTTGTACTGATAATTCTGTTGACAGGCACCGTTCCTATGCGGGGAAGGATCCCGCTGGTAGGTTTTATGTGCGAGAGGTCCTTCCCCTCCCCCACCCCTTCCTTGACTTGCAAATTAAATCAAGGCAGTCTCATCTCTGAATTCCGGCGTTGGAACTATTTTTCAAGTTGCTCACGTATATCAGGACTAGAGAAGCTAGTTGAGCTGCGTAGAGCGCCGCAATTGCTACGATGCCAATCCTAAATCCACCCAATTCCTTTTTAATTTCTGCCGAGCCGACAATGGTTAGTGGACACTGTTTCGACCCCTCGTAAAATAATTTTAACCCTGGTTCTGATACCCTCATCTGAAAGGATGGCCATGAAGGACCTTCGCCAATTCCGGGCCTTCATTGGCAAACTCATCATCAAATTCACAGATACAACCATTGCCTGTAGGGTGTGTCTCCCCCCCCCCCGCCCCGCCCCCTGGCTTGTTTCTTGGAAAGTCATTCGCTTCTAGCCTGCAGCTCTGTGTGTGGGTTTTGTGTAACAGTGTGTACGCGTGCCTATGCTTTGGAGTTTGGTGCTACGGTGGGTGACTGAATTCACACGATCTCATTAAGGTTTTAAAATATGCCAATTGGCCCGTTAGCCCTACGTTAACGTTCCGTATGGAAACTACCAGATATTTTGGGACCTTTTTAAAAAAAACAAAAAACCAAAATCTTCCCGTAAGCAATTTATATAAATTAGTACCCAGGTTCTGTTTTCATACCGAAATATTTGAAACCACCTTAGTGTGAAATTTAGCTTGATAATAATAATGTTGGAGCATGTCAAGCAGTAAGCCAGTGAGCTAATGATTAAGGCTATAATTAACAAATGCCATAAAGATATTAATTGCAGCAGCACCCTGTTACCCTTTTTAAATATCAGAGGGCCCGTTGCGATTATATTAAATAAAAAACACTTGCATGGTTACAAGCCGGTATACCTTAATGGGATTTCAGAAGCCTTCTTAAGATTTATTACTTACAGTCTGTTTCTTCTGTATGTGATTTGAGAAAAAGGTTGGGTTGGCTGTTTGTAAAGGTTCTGTAAACATCTGACAGTAATTAAATTATTGGTGCTTGGACTCGGAGGCTATGTCGAGCTCGAAATAACTACGAGACACAAATTCTGTCCCCTTCCTTTGGCTTAACCAAAGTCCATGCACTGGACAGGTGTGTGTCCTTTTTAGTATACACATTTCTTTTATTTTTATTTATTTTTATTTATTATTTCATTTTTATACCGCCCTCCCGAGAAGGGTATCAGGAGAGTCATGCAACATCAACAAACCATAGAAAAACAAAGCTTTCTCAAAGTTAAATTAAGACTTAACATTCACGGCATTCAATTATCAAAACTAATTCAGATTTAAAACAGATGGCATCCAGCTATTAAAACTCTTCTTAGAAAGAGGGACAGTGGGTCTCAGAGTGTTTCTCAGAATGTTTTGGGCACCCACATCAGTAACTGTGATGCCCCAAAGGCCCAGTGGAATAGCTCGATCTTACACAGGCCCTGCGGAATTTCATTAAGATCCCGCAGGGGTGGGACAGCTGGAGGGAGAGCATTCCACCAGGCAGGGGCCAGGGCCGTAAAAGCCCTGGCCCTGGTGGAGGCCAGCTGCATCATAGAGCGGGCGGGGATGACCAGCAGATTGGCCTCCGCAGAGCGCAGGAAAGGACGTAGGTTCTCGGGTGCGAGACGGTCTAAATGAGTACGAGTTCTAGACTCCTCCTTATGACAGTAAACCAATTATAATTCTCGTTCCAAAGAAAGCAAGCCATTTATTTACGTTCTTTGTACCACGCCTTGTTCCTGATCAACTTCTCTTGTCCATTTGATCCAAATTGCCCCGCTTTACCTGTTTCCAAATCTCATTCGTTTTCCTTTTCACTCGTTTTGTTGGTTCCTGAAATTCCTTTAGCGTCTATATCCTAATGGCATATGAGAAACAAAACAAAACATTGTATTCAGATTAGAAGAAGGAAATTAACCAGCCCAAGGGCTTCGAAATCCGTTGTTTACGTGTGCTTTAGGATCAGGGGAATGGGAATGGATGCAGTCCTTTACTATAACGAAATCAGGCTTTAAAATTTAGAAACTGTTGTGCATTATAGTGTCAAAAGAAAGCCTTTGTCCAAATCTACTAAACTCAGCGTGGTGATCCATGTTGATTCCCTACACACCCATTCGGTCACATTTTCAATTGGAAGCCTCAGTAGCTCAGATGCTTACAGAAGATGGGAAACAGCTTTCTGAGATGGGGTTAATTGTGCTACGATTGTACCTGTTTGCCACTGACTTTCATTTTGTGCTACAAGGTGTGGATCCAGAGCTGTACGAATTGACAACGTCCAAGCTAGAAACAGCCAATGCGACCAGCAAAGTGACTGATGCATTTGCAAAGCTCATGTCCACCGTAGAGAAGGCGAGCGCATCGGCCAGGTAAATCCGGGACCCCGTTTAACAGCCTCGTCCTTTGGGGGAAGTCTGCAAGTGAACAAATGGTGACATGCTCACCTTGCTGAACATTAAGGTCATGTCACAAAAGCTGCGCCCTGACTTGGATGGCCCAGGCTAGCCCGATCACAGAAGCTGAGGGGAGAGGGGAGGCCTGGTTAGAACTTGGATGGGAGACCACTAAGGACGCCCAGCGTCACTTAGCAGATGCAGACGACGACAAACCACCTCGGAACGTCTCTTGCCCTGAGAACGAGGTTCGTGGCAAATTACAAAACAGCGAAAGCACAATTCAGCCCGATAGAACGAAACAATGAATATGCGATGCAATATGAGCAGGATTACAAAATGAGGAAACAATTCACAAGAAAAAAAAACAGTGTAGGTCACCGTGGTGGCGAACCTTTGGCACTCCAGATGTTATGGACTACAATTCCCATCAGCCCTTGCCAGCATGGCCAATTGGCCATGCTGGCAGGGGCTGATGGGAACTGTAGTCCATAACATCTGGAGTTCCAAAGGTTCGCCACCACTAGTGTAGGACATTCGATCAACAATTCAGGGGATAGGTTACAAGTACACAATGCATTTAAGGCAAGGCAATGCGTACAATAAAGAGGGCAATATACAACTATCCTGTTCCCTTTATAAAAGTGCCCACCTGAACTATTCCATTATAGGGCTGACTATTTCCTTTTCACAACTGCCCTCCTAGGTGTTACTGTTTTCCCCATTCTGCCAGAGCCTGTTTTCCCCATTCTGCCAGAGTTCACTTTCTTTACCTCCGTAGTTAGGCTGTCCCATAAGTTGGGAACCACAATACAGAATGCTCAGGGTAACGGAACTGCTGATCTGTATCCATTTGCAGGGTCTTTTCTTCACATCCATTTTCAATGCACACTTCCTTCCCCTCCCCCCCTCCTCCTCCCCCTCCTCCTTCTTCTTGGGAAACTGATTCTGGCCACCTGGAGATCAATTGTAATAGCAAGAGATCTCCAGGAGTCACCTGTAGGTTGGCAACCTTCATCCAGTGCCAAAACCCTTAGAGACAAGCTGGGAATATTTGGCAGCTTTTGTTGGCCTTTTGTCAGATTTGCTAGGAACATCTAGTCACACTTCCTTAGAATTTCACCATTCCAGAGGAGTGAAGTTGCAGGTAGTTTGTTGGGGAGCTGTTAATCTCATGATTCAAAGCCAAAACACCCACGAATAAATCCAAAGATAAAAAATCTAGCCCCAGATCCTTTCCCCCTCTGTCCCCCAAAGGTGCCTGCTACACAAACCCCCTCCAAAAGCCCTGGCAAAGAGGCAGGACTTGCAGCGCCTCCTGAAAATCTCCAGGGAGATGGCCCCCCCTTTTCACTTATTCAGGGAG